>NC_060211.1:111413333-111725000 GCF_021130785.1 Homalodisca vitripennis | reverse complement strand
GTTGTTTTTGTTTAATACAAGATTATAGAATGGCTTAAACAGTGTAATTTACTAATGCCAAAGAGTTTGGTGAACACTTAGAGATAGTTCCACTGAACTTAAGATTAGACCAAGAAAAGTAAACAAACAGTTTTCTTATGAAGAATGAACATATTGAACTAGGAAATAATTCTTTTAGAGTTGACTTGATCAGTAATAATGGAACAAATGTAAAACAACAGCTGCATATGTTAGTGCCAGTAGGTGCACCAGTCCTACAGTACATTTAAAAAGAATGGTCTTAGAGTTTGTTGTGGCCAATCTCCAATCGGTTCTGGATTGATTAGAAACGAGTTGTAACATAGACGGATTTCCGTTTAAATTTCCAGTGGGGAAATATATATATATCTTGGTGCATATTAAGTATATAAACATGAATAAGAAGATTATTTCCATACAAACTTGTAATCAATTCTACTGCATAAACTAATCATTCATATAAAACCAAACACGGATTGTACTAAAAGTTGAAAAAAATTTAAATAGTTGTTCAATCAAAAATAAACAATAAAATACAGCGAATATGTGTAATTCTTTTAAAGATGATTGGTTTTTTCTGGTCCGAAGGATGGTACCGGCATCTCAAATATACTTAATTTTTTTAGTGTAGGGCTAAATATATTTTTGCGTTTTTGTTTTGATAATATTAGAAATACCAAAAGGTTTTAAAGTAATGTTTGGATTTTTTTTGTTATTAGCGTGATTGTTATTACTATTGTTACAGTTGCTGATTATATGTTCATGTTATATTTATTATTATATTTATCATCTATATTGTTATCTAATTTTATATTATAGTTCTATTATTATATTTATAATTAATTTTGTACTGTTATGTTTATATCCCCCCCACTGCATTTATATTTGTTATTGCTCATTAATTAGTTCCAAACTTCAGATTGTTATTGATGTATATTATTTTAGTTTCTTAATGTTTCGCCATTCTGTATTTTTTTTTAAGTTGCGTTAAGTTAAGTTGTCGCTCATGAGCTTGATATTGTTTTTATTTTTTTATTATTATTGTATAATTGGTGTATATCCGCTGAGATTTACAGAAACTATGAACATTTCCAGATTTTAATACAATAATACTATTCTTATAACCCAGTTTTATAATTATTGTAATTAGAATCAACAAAGCAATTAGTTATGAATGAGTTGAAATTAGGCTACTTTTTGAGGGGACTGTTTGAAAAATTCCCATAAGCTATGAGAGTATTGCTCATGATAAAAACATATAGTGTGGGCGACAAATTCAAAAAAAACTTAGTAACTCAATGAGTAATATTGAGTAGTAACTTCATAAATGTAATATTTTCAAAACTTATACTAATATGTTGTATGAGTCTTGTATTTATCATATCCAGCCATTTTTAGGCTAATTACAGTCCATCTTCAGTCTTATGAAGCCCAAGATGAATAGTTGTCCAAAATTTTAATTAAACACACACACACACACACACACACACACACACACACACACACACACACACACACACACACACACACACACACCACACAAACACACACACACATTCCATTATACATACAAAAATGAAAACGTAAAACGTGCCTCATTGTGTTAAAAGCTACAATGAAATTGCACCAGCGCTCACGTGACATGTCAAGGAATGTAGATCTACTTGACAGCAGTAGTAGATGATCTAGATGGAGTAGATTACTATGATATTGGATATATGGAGGGAATTAAAAAAGCCTCAATCATTCAATTATGTCTACAAAGTTACATACATCTTTATGGCCAAAAACTAGTCACTAAGAAACGTCTGTGGCCCTTACATTTCGGACTCTGCCTCATTGGCCTTTATTATTTTAAACAATAATTGCTTTAATTTTGGAATCCATTAAACCTAAATGTGTTGAGCCAGCATGAAAAATGTTTTCATATACATATTACATCTATATGACCCTACAGTTTATCACTAAGAATAACATTTTGTTGTCCCAAACTTTCTGAACTCTGATCCATTGGTCTTTAAATTTAAACATTGAACGAATCGGAAGTGATTTGGATTCGGGGAGAATCTTCAATGGCCATGACTCGTCTCAAGACCGCTTGGTACACCATTTATAAAAGGGTTTTTTGCGCCATGATGCGCTCTTTACATATTGGTCGTGAGTGTGAGGGCTGAGAAAATGCTCGGGTACATATGATAGTAGCCTAAAAATTTGGACATTTTTGTTTATATAACATAAGCGGTTCTAACCGGCCAGGCGAATCATCATCCAATTCCTTTACTTAATTGCCACACTTGAACAACTTAAGAGGATATACTATATTTATGGTGAAGACACATTATGATAGCGAATATTGAGAAGCAGTCTAGAGAAGATTTTTCACCGAGTACAAAAATACCTAGATACTGCCCTGGTGCATGCATAATGTAAGAGGAAACGAGTAACTTACCCCGAGGGCATTGTCGTGGCAGGTCCCCTTGCCGTCCTTGTCCTCTGGCAAGCTGCCGTCCTTACACTTCACACCTACACACAAACAAGGTCTTAAGACGCTGTCCGTCCTGTTAAGGCCGTTTTGACGTTCAATTGTTATATCACATGACATGATCTTGAAATATAATTCTATTGCCACAAGAATTAATTCCAGCTACGTAGGCAATTTGCTAATTGGGCCTTCTAGAACTGCGTAAAAATAAAATACATTTAATAAATCATCCTAATACATAATCTTTCGTGAATATTCATTTAGTGTAGCCTATTACATTTTTTCCACATTACAAAATAATGCGATTCTAGACCCTTCAATGAACATTATTGAAATAAATATAATTTACAACAAAAACTGTCCTCTTTTATGTTTTCATGAGCATTTTAGCTCATGAAAACATAATAACACAAAAGGGCAATGGTTTTGGTTAATTTGGTTCCATATAGGATCTATGGAATATTGTACATGTAATGGTTAACGAACCACCTTAAGAAATCGTAGTTGCATGAATGTGATATTACCCATAATATTTTTATGTAGGCCGATCATAACTTATGTCATACTTCATTAGTTAAATCTACTTAACATGCAGTAAATTTAAAAAAATTCAGCCATAAGTGACGTTTAAATATAAAACATATTTATCCAATAAGGAAATAAACAATTTTCTAAATTATGCAAAATTAAATATGGGTAGTTACCATTATCGTTCAATTCTTTGTTTACGGAGTTGATAACGGATCTTGGAATCTGAAACAAATTTGTGTAACAATAAATATACACTGCTCATGAAGCGAAATATATGACTTTCAGACTTAAAAAGTATTTGCAAAAACTCCTCATCGAAAGGAAGCTATATTACTGTAGATTGACAGTCACTTCGATAATGGATATTTTTATGCCCTTGATTATTTTAATAATTCCATCAATGTTTGTATTAGTATTTTTAACGATAAAATCTTGAATTGATCGCCACTACTTTTATTTTGGTATATGAAGGAAAGTTTGTTCATTTGTGGTCTACAAAGAAATTAGACTCCATCTATGCTGAAAGACCACTTCAACATGCAGGTACAGTAGGTCAAATTATACCTCCAAATCTGAATTTTTCAACAAATAACATCCTGAAAATACAGAAATAGGAGTTCTAACCAATGTAAACGGCCTCTGTGGTTGTTTAAACAAGATTAGAAAGTATGTAGTCTCCGAAGGGTCTGACACTAATGCCTCCGGTCACCCGATTGGGCCCCGCGCTGATGACGATGAGAGAAAAACGTCCCTTAAGTTAGTGTGTATTACGTAACGGAATACAATTCTAGATCATCCTAAATGCCTGAGAGAGCTAGCCTACCATATTATAAATTCATTTGCTTAGATGTATTTCATAGGAAACCTTTGGATTTCCAAGCCCGGTGACCTGCTCTGTTTTCTTTATAGCTACAAGACGTTTTATATTTTCACTGATTAACGCCATAAAACTGATTCTTAGTAGGCAGTGGTTGCTTCTACTCTGTAGTGAAGCATTACATTGTAGATCGTTTTATATAGTTATTTTCCTATACAAGGTGAATATAAAGTCAGGACCCCCCCCCTCTACTTTTTTCTATAGGTAATATAAGGAGATATCCTTTGGGTAGTGGTGCAATATGGAAAGGAAGTTTCATTTTATGATATTGAAAATTTTTTGTGTCCCCAAAAATGTGAAATTTGGGGGCAACCCAAAAATTTCAAATGTAAACCCCTATCAAGTGACCCCTCATTTTAAAGAGCATGAAAAAACTTAAATATTGATGAAAACCAGAGATTGCTATCTCTTTCCTAATCCGAAATAATAGCCAGTATTACCACAACAATTTTAATAACTCACCACGTCACGAAGTCAAATCAGATGTTCAAACTGAAGCCATCCTACTATTTGGCAGTGAGACAAGCGTAGGGTGAACGCCTCTCTGACGTTTTTAGGAAAGTCTGAGGTGGTATTTTGTTGCAAGAATCTATAATCCTGTTTCTTAAATCTTCAAGGTTTGCTACTGGTGTTTTGTAAAATTATGGATTTTATGTGACCCCATAGAAAAAAGTCCATGGGTGTAAGGTCCGGAGACCGCGCAGGCCATTCTATTACACCACGCCTACCAATCCACTGACCACGTAGCTGAGTTCCCAGGAAATGTCGTACAGCACGATGATAACGTGGTGGGGCACCATCTTGCTGGAAATGAATGGTTTCTTCTTCAAATTCATGTTGATTTCTCCCTAATAACAGTATTTATTGAAGGAAAAATTGATTCTTGTAACATTTCCAAATACAGTTAGCCATTGAGATTCCAAAATGGTCCTATAATGTCATTCCCAAAAATCCCCGGCCCACACAATAACTTTTTCTGGGTACTGGGTGCGAGATTCACGGAAAACATGAGGATTTTCTGTGTCCCAGTACCTGCAGGTTGTGTTTGTTTACATCTCCATTGACGAAAAAAACTGCATTCATCACTAAACACAACGTTTTCGAACAAACAATGGATGTGCAGAAATTAGTGCTTCCATTTCTTCACAAAATTGTAGACAACAGTCTGATCGTCTTTGTTTAAACTCATGGGTAAGCTTAATTTTTATAAGCGTGAAATTTTTTTTCAGTACCTTTACCACAGACATTTGGGAAACATCACAAACATTTGCTACTAATCTGGTGGACTGCTGCGGACCTTCAACAAATTGTGCAAACTGTTTGTCACCCGCCTAAAGGAGGCCGACCTGAGCGTGGGGCATCTTTGATGGAAGCAAATTCTCAGAACTTATTTACTAAAGGTCTTAAGTATTTCCTTGTCACAGGTCTATCGGTATGTGCCAAATTAAACCGCCTTTTCTGCCTCATGATAATTTTCATTCGAAGCCCCGAAAGTAAATATCATTTTCTACTTTATCTTCGAGACTACGTGCCAATTACCAGTATTTTTTTACTCGTAATCAGTATTAATTAGATAATATTATTTAAAACTTTACAATGCGAAAGTGCATCTAAATAAGTTATTGTAATAACACTAAAACACGTAAAAACTTCTCCAAATACTTCACGGAACAGTAACCACACAATACCACTGGATACTAATGATCCAATAAGATACTAACTACTGTCAAAGTATGACCTGTTCTCACAAGATTGAAACAAAGAATGGACTAGTTTGTACTAACTGTAATTCGAACCAGGAAAGCCCAGTCACTCATTGACAATAAACTCCTTATCAGTTTACTTTATAACATTGGATTCTTTGTCCATTGCATGCCTCACTCATTGAGAACACAAACAACCAATAAACCTGTTTCCACGCAGATGGAAACTGTACCCAATACAAAATAAATTTAGGTTGTAAAGACTTAATTACAATTTTTATTGGCTATGTCGTTGGAAAAGAGATAGCGATCTCTGGTTTTCACCACTATTTAAGTTTTTTATGCTCTTTAAAATGAGGGGTCACTTGATAGGGGTTTACATTTGAAATTTTTGGGTTGCCCCCAAAGTTTCGCATTTTTGGGGGACAAAGAAAATTTTCAATACCATAAAATGAAACTTCCTTTTCCATATTGCACCAATACCCAAAGGATATCTCTTTATATTAACTATAGAAAAAAAGTAGAGGGGGAGGTCCTGACTTTATATTCACCCTGTATAAAACGTTTGTGATTTGGGAACATACAATGGAATTTGAGCAAATGCTGTAAAAGAAGATTAGCCATCAGTAAACTTCTTCACTAAAAGATAAATAGGTAAAATTAGGTTCCATCTATGCAGATAAGGCACGGAAATTTGATTTCCCCTGGTTCACAACTGTATGTACAACAGCACAGAAAGTTTCATCTGAAGGTACATACCTGTAGTAAATACCTGTTAAGCAATAAAAAAGGTAAAATTCCTCCAAATCTTACATTTTCTGTAGACATCTTTAGACAAGAGTAAGGTTTGAAAATCGTAGTCCCTGAAAATTATGGTGATTCTGACCAAGAGACAGCTTTTGTTTCCGCGGCCCTGATGTTTTGTCTCTTTGAAACTCCCTGATAATGTTCAGTAACTACGTTGAACGTTAAAAAAGTAAAATTTTCATTTTATTCTGGTTGTACAGCTTTTCAACAGTCTAACTGTTGAATGGCTGACTCTGGCTAAGGCAATCTTAACAACACTAAACAACAATATATTTAATTGTTTAATTTTTATGCATAGTTGAAATCATTTAGACGATTATTAAGTTTAGCCTTAATTGGTTTTTTTTTAATTCCTAAGTCGTAGTTATCGGAGCGGTGCCTGGCATTGAAGCAATTAAAGTACAGACTCAGCCATTTTCTCATAATTTTTTCTATATAAGCAGCTAGACAAATCATCTTTCCAACTAATAAAACACATAGTGGTGTTATGCAGTGAGAATTTGCATTTTCTTTTTGAATTCAAATATTTAGTATCCATCTAATTGGACAGACTTCTAAGTTGTTTTTCAGCATGAAATAAACTAGTTACAAACGTTAAATGAAGTTGTTAGAACGTATTTCAAGGTAATGTGTGTAAGCACAACAATACTGTACTTGTTGTACGGCATACGCCCTAAAGAATGTCTTGTATCCTCAGCAAAAGGTTGCTACTTTTTATGTCACTCTAGTCGGTACTGAATTGGTTATAAAAAACCACACTTACGTTGAATATTCTGTCAAAGAATGTTTGGCCTGCCGGCTCGGGTGGCGCTGGAGCCTGAAACATAAGTTAACATTATTTTGTATTCAATCTTATTATAATATTAGTGCGTAACAAAATCGTACAAAAAACTGTCTGTTCTGGTACCGAAAAATTATTTTGTTTATTCAATAATTTTGTTGGAAATTAGATCAATTTTTGGCTTTTCAAAATTAGTAGGCCTAGTATTTTAACTGTATAACTAAACTGTAGGTTACGTGATGTAGGTTTTGACACAATAATTTGTTTCAGTGATATCATAAAATGAACTTTCACATACTTATATAATGTTATTAAACGTATATTTTCCAGTTTTACTTATTAATAATGTGACTATCAGCCATCTCGCAAGAGGCATCCTAGGTATTTTTATCAGACCACAGGGAGAACGTTACAATGTTATATAATATAACAGATACACTCTGATGTTACCGAAGATTGGATGAAAGAAACGAGGAGTCTTGAGTTGAAATACTACTTCCCTATAACTAGTGATGAAGTGAAATCCACTCACCGCATTAACTCGGTCTGAAGCTAAGCAGAGAAAGCTAGCCAGCACAGCGATCAGTGGAAGGGCCGTCTTCATTCTAAAACAGGTCACCCACAGAATCAGTGGTGTGTCTTGTACACTGTAAAAACTTCTTCATACTGAATGTTGATCATCGTAACTCAGGAGACGTGACAGAAGATTATAAGAGGAACATCTCAGACAATTATATATATATATATGATTTTGTATCACACTGTACAAAACCATTATATTTAAAATAATTTCAGCATAGATTGGTTGCTGCCTCAAAAAAATAGGGGAATATATATTTATAATATAAAACAATAACTCCATTTTCTGAGGCGGGAACTATATATCTATACTGAACTTATTTTAAATATAAGGGATTTGTACAGTGTGATTCAAAATCAATCTTCTCTTTGAGTTAATTGGAACCCTAATTTAAAACATGTCTAATAATAATAATCAATAATATCTTCGTTCAAGAGCCAGCTGTACTGGCATTTTTACAACGTTATTTTAGTTTTAAGAGTTATGGCAAATGTCTCATTTTAAAGATAATTCCAAAGGCCAAAGGCTAATTTTTTTCGATATTTTTAATCGCTATGCCACAATCTCATTCGTTTTTGTACTTCACTGTTTAAATACCGTATTTAAAAAGTATACACTTTACAAAATAATAAATAAAAAGGGTTTGGATGTGTATTAATTACATACTTAAAATTAGACCTCTCCCATAAAGCTACGAACAAAAATAAGGACATAAAAGTGCATGAATTTAATCATTGCTATTGTGTGCTAAAGAAAAGAAGAAATTTAAGCATTATAAAAATCAATCCTCTTCATTAAAGTTTGTAAAGAGGGCCAAATTTATGGATAGTATTCAGCAGTGCTAATATCGTTAACAGAAAATACGTGTTCAGTAAACTAAAGGTTATTTTTACCCCAATGTAGAAGTTTATACTCGAGTTACTGATATTCTTCTCGCCTCTACAAACTATACGAAAATTATAAAATAAATAATATTATCTTATTATGGTAATGGTATTTACTGAAAATGTTGTATTTTTACTAAAAAAAAAAACAAACAAAAAATGCAAATATTATGGTTTTTTGTGTTTTAATAATTTATTAAAACATTAGTGCTTATACTTCAGATTGCAATGTTTTGTATGTGTAAAATTTAACCTTTGAAAGTACATACTTTAAAAATATCTAGAAAATGGATAAATTCTAAAACTCTTTAATATTTTACGCCAAAAAATAGCTCCCGCTGAAATATAATTATTTTTTCAAATTCCTATTTCCTATCTGTAGCTATTACAAACTCAACAGAGCTGGATGTTCTTATTGAACTACATTTGATGTTAAGATAATACCAACATTATATGAAAAAATGACTCAATGCTCAGGTGAAGATCAAGTTAACAGACTATGCTTCCTTTGATAAAATACGGAACACGCCAAACCACAGCAACCCGTAGAACAGTAACACGTCACCGGAGTGTGATACCCAAAGTTAACCTGGTTCCCAAGTTAACTACAAACTTCAAAATTGACTTTGACGATCCCTCAGGGTTGCCGACTAACAAATCCGATTATAAGGACAGGCTGATTTAGACTTTAACAATCATCAGCAAATATTCACTGATATTTAAAATTACTAAAATATTTTTTTTTAATGTTTATTATTTATATGAATAGATATAATAGCACAATATGGGACCATACAAATTAGAAATATTTAACTTTATGAATGAACTAGTTTTACAATTTGTTCCAATCACGGAGGATTTATGATTCATACCCTCATAGTAACTTGTCACATAAATTATTATTGTTACCTATAAAATGTGTTAAAATGTATCTGAATGTGACGGAACAAATTATCTTTATAAATAAATATGATGTATGGTATGTTTTTGTATGGTATATAAACAACATGGTAGGCTATATTGTACTGGCGTCACCTCTGTACTGAAATATAATCCTTGAGATGTTAAAAAGGCTACCATGTAATTTAGACAGAAATACTAAACATACCAGATGCAAGACTAAATTCCTTTATTTTTGATTTGTTGGTTTGTTCATGGTTTTAGCTGTTGAGTGTTCTCATCACAACATTTAGAAATAGTAACAATAGTCAATCAAGAAACTATAATATAAGAGTTGATAATCCTATTATATGAGCAAGCTTTAGGCTGACACGTCCACATTTATGACTATCCTCTATTTTTTCAGATCACATGGAGTTCATACATTCTAAAGTGGCTATGGGCGCTAGTTAAGCACTATATCGAAGGGAGAGCTAGTAAGTACTGTACCTAGTTTTTGATTAACTGAAGTTGTTTCATCGTTTGCGTTCTTTACAGATTTCATTTAAAACGTGATAATAACCTGGTTTATTTATATTTGAATAATTATTCATATTTTGATTTAATATATTGTATACCACGCGTTTATGTTACATCAGGTTGCTTGTCCCAATTCTCTTATCTTTACTGAAACTATTTACATTGCAAAACAATAAGTGAAAATGTAATTAAAAAAGCTAACCATTTGTAGCGAAAGTTTTATAAAGCAGAGCCTGAATAATTTAAAATTTCTTAGTAGGACAAAATTGATGGATTTATCTCCAATGGAAACTATGTGCATTGTATTTACTAACATAATGGTCTATTAGGTTCTCACACTTGGGGAGCTACAGTACATTGGCGAGAGATTCCCTGCGTAGCACCCGACAGCGTAGCCAGCTTTAGTTGCCCAGAGTGGAATTTGGCTTCTCTTACCTCGGTTCTACGTTGTATAATGAATTCTCTTTCCGGGCTTTTTAAAGCATCTTTGATATCTGATGCGTTTACAAATAAATAAGACACAACCTATTTTTACCATTCCAGTTAAATAAAATGTTTTATGATGTTAACTTTTGGAAGTTATGTTACAGTTCATCCTTGTTAATTTAATTTACTCATTTTAACTATTATTTAATACTAATTTTGGTTCATTGTTATTTAGTTATAAGTAATACTTATAAGTATAAACTTGATTTAATCTGAAAAGCTGTTGTACTGAGAAACGCTAGTAATATACAGGCTCTTTTATTTTATTAGTTAATTTATTCCAGGGAGACAGACAGAATATGCCACGTGAGATCGCGTATAATCAAATTTTGGCACCGACTTTAAAGCGGGATTTCTTCTCTACATTTTTTTATTCTTTGCTTTATAGTCAACACATGCCAGACTAAAACCATCTCAGTTGAATTACTGAATTACCAAATAAATAAGTTTTTTTAACCATCTGCTGTTACTAATATTTTTCCGTTAACGTTAAAATTTAATAAAAACAACACAGGTGATTTGTGTCAAAATTTGAGTTTAATTTCTGTTATTTCACATGCTTTTTTAATCGATTAGCCTTCTTATACACACTGTACAGTATAGCGTTCAAAAGTTTGTAACTCAATTCAAACCTCAATATTAATTTTAAATCGACAAAAAATTTTATAACATGTTATGGTTGTACTAACCTTAACAATAAAAAATTATTCATTAAAAAAGAATTATCACTCTTTTCAATAGTGTTGTTACACTCTATTGTACAATATGCCAAGTAGAAGGAAAATACAAATGATTTATTGTAATATTTTGTTTAATATAAGGATATTTCATTTTAAAATACAGAAAATTCATCATGCATATAATAGTCTAAGTCTGTACATATCATGCATATAATAATTCATCATGCTCAATGTTGTTAAAATTAAATGAAACTTTCAGACTTGTCTAGGATTTCATTCATATTTAGATCAGGAATTAAACACTGATCAGTAGTAATCGTTAAATTGTACACAAAAAGGTGTTATTAATTGGTAAAAACAAATGAGAACACAATAATTTTTAGGTTTCCTAGGTTTTAAATTTTCAAAATAAATCAAAATAAACACTCATAAATTAATCTAATTACATAAACAAAGACACCTAAATGTCCGAGGTATGTTGAAAAATTGAGAGGGTATAAACAAACAGACTGAACTAGTTCCAGAACTCACCACCAGGGAGAAGCACTAAATAGAACAGATGTCTGATGTAAATCATTGCGTACAATACTGTTGGTTCTTGAAAATACAAATACTTCTAGAACTGTAGAAGAAGTTCGTTATTTTGCGTACTGTATATTATACTATCTTGAAATATAGGGTAAACATATATTTAAAAGGTAGGTCAAAGAGGTTAATAAGATACTTAGTAAATGTCAAGACTGCTCATTATTTAGTTTAAAGGTTGTTTTAAAATAACACTTTTATTTTCCTAACCACTACAAAATGGAAAACCTCTAGCATCCCTGTCTTGTGACCCAAATTTAAATAACAACAAACAAAACCCAACACAGTTTAAAACTATGCTTTAGTTTATCCAGGTAAAAATGTTAAATACCTATTGTTTGTGATTGTTAGCATACAAAATAAACAGCGTATCTACCAACCAACAACTAATGGATGACATTTTAATTAAATTATGCCGCATATGATCATACGTGTGTTAAAATATAAATATAATTATCTCTTGTCCTAAAATGGATTCTGCTTATTACTTTCAAGCAAAATACAGAATAGTATATTTGAAATCGCCAATCATTTTGGATTGGTTCGCTATACAAGCTTATACTGAGTGTCAGGTGTGTTTTAATATTTTTTTAATGATGGGTTCTCTACGATCATCCATCAACTTTTTCATTTCGGAAAAATTCTAAGAAATAATTAAGAGTACAAAACAATTGTTGTGTACTAAACATATCTCAGAGCTTTGCGTTTGATTTTCGTTCCAATTTAATACATAAATGTATTAATATAAAAATAATTTTTGATTGGCTTATAAGCACGTAAAAAACTCCGTCATTTTTATTACCGTAATAACCTGACTACAAAAAGAATTTTCCAAAAATTGCGATTGATTTAATTGTGTTATGTAACTTCTCTTGGTGTAGTAGGCAACCTCTAAAGTCTTTAATTAGATTTTTATGTTGGGGAATAGGAATTACTTTTTTATAGCCAGTATATTAATATTTCCTGTACGAGGTGAGTTTCCCAGGAAGCTACACGGCTCATTATACCGGGCCAACCTTGGTATTAGCAAGTTTCACACAACCACCATGACTGACACACAGCTCCAGAAAAACTGGCTTCCCACTCTTCTTGTTTTACCAGGAACGGAACGATTCCAGGTAATGAGTAAAGCACTTCGTGCGTCGTTCTTTTTTATGTGAATCTAAGCGCTGTAGGTAACTGCTTTGTTGCCGCTGTAAGTGGTCTGTTGTCAGGAAACTCATTATAAGATTGTTTGTTGGTTACTAAGACACAGTCAATATGTTAATGGAACTCAAACGACTCATCTAATCGGCTTGAAACCTGTGTTAATGACTCTACAAAATTGAACGCAGTACAATTGCAGGAAATATGAATGGAGCTAAAAGTATCTTGAAATTCATTGTGTGTAGAATACAATTTATATGAGATTTGTTTATAAATATACGCAAAGTTGCTCAGCATATGGTAACAGCCGACGGATAACGCCACCTATTATACAACCATTAAGATAAATAATATATAAATATGTAGAGACATAGCCTGTTTGAAACGCTTTTCTAAAGATATTTAGAAATAAATAAGTAAATGGAATTGGGATAACATCATCTATTATATACAATTCAGATAAAAATTAATTACAGGAAAATGTACACTGTTTTAATGTCTCAGTGAAGGTATTTCAAAATAATCCCAACTTTGAAAGCTTAGCATAATTGTTTTAATACGATCAGAAAGTGAGCAATATGGTAGAGCGGTTAGTTTTGGGTTGTTATTTCTTTTATTTCAGCGCTATGGTCCTTTCAGGTAACCTTCTTAAAGACAGAAGAACATAACTCATTTATTGTTGGTCACTTCGCAATGAACCACGAGCAATTAAAGAAGTAAATTTAGGCGATTTAGTACCAAGATCCAAGGAATATCGGCTGAATAAAACACCATGAATGTTTTACTTTATTTAGGGAAATATTAATAAAGGAGATAAACATTTTATTGTTAGAAACACGTCTTATCTACTCATATTTTATGTACAAAATGTTAAATATTTAAATTTTTATTTTGGTTAATATGAAGATTGCCCAAATCACTATTTTAAAAGCCTACAAATAAACTGAGGAATCACTAATGCAATGTTCCTATTTTTGTCTCTTCAGAGATGGTATGGGATTCAAAAGAAGTGCTGATAGATATAATAAAATTACCTTGTTATAATAAACATTATTCGGCTAGACGTATGGATTATGTAACTATGAAGGTTTAGTCGAATATTATATTATATTATATTATTAAGAATATTTTAGTAAAACGTAAGAATTGAAAGTTAAAATAAATACAATTTCTATAACTAAAATTATATATATATGTATAATTTATAAATATATATATAAATATATATATAAATGTATATATATATAAATATATATATATATAATTTCTAAATATATATATATATATATATATATATATATATATATATATATATATAAAACATTAACCGCTAAATAATGTTATAAATTATTTTAAGTGTGAATGTATTATTTAGAATTATTAAATTAATTTGATAAATAAATAGTATATTACTGAATACTATGATTAATATAACTTTTTAGAAATCTTCATTTTAGAAAACCAACACTTGTTGACAAATGAATTTGAAATTATTTATCATGTAATAATTTAAGATAGTAAATGTGTTCTTGTTTCTAGAAGTAATGCTTAAAAAATAGCTTGCATTTTGGTTCCATTTGCTTTATATGAGCCATACTAAAAACATCATATTGTAAAATATTTGAACAGTTCCCAGTTATTTTTTCTTTTAGTTGTCTTTTTTTATTTCCGTATTTATTTCCGAAAAATTAAAGAGTGTTTAAACCATAATTTTATTAATTCTTTTGTTTTTACACCCCATATAATTTAGAAGAGGTGATAGGGTAACATCTATGTGCTAATACAAATTGCTTATATTTAACATTTTAAATTTAACATAAGATCTTATGTATTAATTTTGAGGAGTAAAAGAATGAAGAATAATCCAAATAATTCAGCTCAGAAGTTTTCTCCATCTTTATTATTGCCTGTCCTTGGAATTAGTAACTATAAAATATAGACGATTGAAAATGTATATTTCAAATAATATCCATAAATATAACTAATCTCAATGAATTAAAAACAATCAAGATATTGTTCACGTACATATTTATTTAAATAATGTACACATTTTTAATTATCTACAGTTCAACGTTCTAGAAAATAGTAGTGAATATTTGTTCTTTATTTAAAACTGAAAAACTAAAGAGAGTTACCTTTCAAATATACAACGATCCTTGAATATAATAGTAATAACAATAACAATATAATATGCCGTGATGAACGGAACAGTTTAAAGTGGCTCACCTGCTTGCCTCACTACCTGTCGCGGAGAACTGGTAGAGGCGGATGTGATGTCCATGTTATATAGGTGAACTGGCCTTGGTATAGTTCTTGTTTGTCGTCGTTCTCCCTACTCACAACTTCTGACGGAGAGCAAGTGATAACAATACAGGGATACTTCCACCTCCCCACCTTACTACCCTCGTGTTCCATACTCACAACTTCTGACGCACAGATAGTGATAACAATACAGGGATACTTCCACCTCCCCACCTTACTACCCTCGTGTTCCATACTCACAACTTCTGACGCAGAGCAAGTGATAACAATACAGGGATACCTCCACCTCCCCACCTTACTACCCTCGTGTTCCATACTCACAACTTCTGACGCACAGATAGTGATAACAATACAGGGATACCTCCACCTCCCCACCTTACTACCATCGTGTTCCAGACTCGGCTTCTGACACACAGCTAGTGATAACAATACAGGGATACCTCCAACTCCCCACCTTACTACCATCGTGTTCCAGACTCGGCTTCTGACACACAGCTAGTGATAACAATACAGGGATACTTCCACCTCCCCACCTTACTACCCTCGTGTTCCATACTCACAACTTCTGACGCACAGATAGTGATAACAATACAGGGATACTTCCACCTCCCCACCTTACTACCCTCGTGTTCCATACTCACAACTTCTGACGCAGAGCAAGTGATAACAATACAGGGATACCTCCACCTCCCCACCTTACTACCATCGTGTTCCATACTCACAACTTCTGACACACAGCTAGTGATAACAATACAGGGATACCTCCACCTCCCCACCTTACTACCATCGTGTTCCATACTCGGCTTCTGACACACAGCTAGTGATAACAATACAGGGATACCTCCAACTCCCCACCTTACTACCATCGTGTTCCAGACTCGGCTTCTGACACACAGCTAGTGATAACAATACAGGGATACCTCCAACTCCCCTTCTCTCTACCCTCGTTATCCCGTCATAACAATAACGACTTGAATCTCATTAAAAAACTTTCTATTCAGCATCAGATTATAGGCTAATATTAAGGATTATTGCATGGTTTTGTATAGTAACTAACCTAAAATGCCACTTATAACTGATTTAAATATTTCTTGTGTGTTTTATATATTTCATACATTTGGTAATAGATAAGCTCGGAAACCATCCTGGTTGGCGTGATGTTTACCTGTAGTTTTCAAGGTACCCACAGCAATAAACGGCAGTGAATCCTAATAATTGTGTTCATTGTTGGGGTGGAGGGGTGTGTGGTTGTGCTAAGGGGGATCAAGAACCTCTTCTTTTTAACTAAAGCATGGGCTACATTATATTTACTGTATGCAAGAGTGAATATAAAAGTATGTTTACAAGTGTTCAAATTCCATTTAGATACTAACGCTATATTTATGTCACAAGAATAATGCATTAATTCAATCTAAAATAATTAATTAATGATTAACGTTTGTTTGTTAAAAACCAATGCTACCGAGTAAAAATGAGTTTTCCTGTAAATGTAAATAAAATTAGGAAACAATGTTTAATCAGGATTGATTTTTTTATGCATAAATATGCTGACAGTGGAATGTAAATTAAGATTATTTTAATTATTTTTAACATATAGACTATCGTTAGTTAATAAAAACACTGTTGTTCATACTTGTCTGACACTACTGCTCTGGCCACCAGTGTGGGCCAGCAAGTAACACATACAAGTCTGCGAGGTTTATTGCGATTTCAAATATTATACACCAATCTTACCTTAACGTCCTAAAAAAGAGAATGTTTTATGGACCAGTTTACGGAATCACCTTGAAAGTAATTAGAAACTTGATTTACTGTAGCAGTCACTTTAAATCTTAAATAATTGACGCATGCTTTGTTACCATTGGCTATAAAGGTATGTTTGGAATTGATTCCACTGAAATATATAGTTTAATATTTGAAGACCACAGGGGAAGAACTTGGCAAGTCACTTTCGGTAATTTTTCAGGAGAGCATTTTTTAACTTTAAAAGTCATAAAACATTAAAAATATTGATATATTTAATTTTTGAACTATTTATTTAACAGCTTTATGTAGTTTTATGTTCTTATTTCACCTATAACTATAATTTTGTATTGATATATCCTAATTATTTAACTTTTTCCAAATCACGTCCTGGACTTATCAAGTTTTTCCCCTTTAATTTAAATTTTCACTTTAGTATAGGTATGTAAATAAGTAAAGCCGTTGTGTTTTTTAATTATTTTTAATTTAAATGAGGATTAAACTAATATCATTGAAATGTATGTATTAGAATATTAAACCGTAGGCTACAATTAATCTTATCTTCAAGTTTTGTGAGGTAGGCTGTCAAAGTAGGCTTTAGCTTCCGGCCCACAAAACTGCTTCAGTGCTTTTATGTCGTTGAACTTCTCTTCAGATATTGGTAAAAGCCCTAAAAAACACATTCATAAATAACACGGTTATCTGAGGATAAACGCTTGTGTGTATCTATAAAATTGTTGTTATCCTAATGGTTAGTCTAGATCGAGTATGGATTCAAAAATCATACAAATGCAGAACAACAAGATATTTGCTGGATAATACGTCATAATCATTGTCACGTAACTATCTTAAAATATTATTAATATCTCTTACCTTCATACGATATTTCTGGAAGAGGAAACTCTCCATTAGTAAGGTTGTTCATGAGTCGAGCCATTCGTTTCCTTTTCTCCTCTAGATCAAAGATTTCAGCTTGTTTTTTTGTTAAAGGAAACTGAAGTTTCGCTTTCCTTTTCTTTTGAACGGGGGGTTTCAATGGAACTTCTTCCCAAGCCCCATTTAAATTATTACGAATTTTGATCAGAACTGTTTCATCAATCAATAGTTCTCTCATCGGCCTAGTTTCAAATGAAAGAGATTTTTCATACATTAAATCCAAATGATTCGTCCAACCTTTGATTATGTCTGGTATTTTCTCAACATTTATCACTTCAAATGGATATGGTTTTACTCTTGCACATTCCAGTTCATGGCACCAGTCTGCTGGAATTTCACACCTCGCTCTTTTGTTTATTAGAGCAGTATTCTTATCGCATTCTAGATAAGAATGTCCCCGTATTGGGTAAGTAAACTTAATAGAAGTCAATCTCTTCACAGTATGAACTAGATAGTGACAAAGCTTGATTACAACATTGTTTTTATTTTGCCCACCACATGAGTCGCAAAATATTTCCAATTCTCTAACTGATGGGTGGAGAAAATTTAGGACAAAATGAGAAAGGAATGAACAAACTTCATCTGCTCCTTTGTTACCCACTGTTTCTGGATAAACGTAAAAATAGCTGGCTCTATTTGACAGAACATGTATATTGAACATGTACACAGAAAGTTGTCTCTTATAATAAACATCATTTGTTTCAATATTCGGGCAAGGAAAGTTTCGGGCGAAGTCCATACTAATAGCTTCTTTTGTCTCATATTGCATTGCGGTATCCTTAGCTTTTTTCTTCCGAACATAAAAAGTCTCTTGCTTTCTTAAATGCACCTCGTGGCTAACATCTAGGGCACGCTTTTCTTTCAAAACGCTTCTCTCTCACACCTTGATCTGTTTCATTTGACCCCAATTTCAAATCTAAAGCCCGAGTCTCTGCTGTGTATTTGTCACAAGTTGAGCATGTGTCGGTTCTGGGGTATCCAAAGCTTATATTAAAGTTATTATTAAATATCGTTCTATAGCTTTCATAAGATACTGCATGCTCTGGATACTTTTGCTTGTACAGGTCAAACATTTTTTGAATGTTTAGGCTCTCATCTAAATAAACCCTGTCTGATTTTTTAAAACTATAATGGCTGTTCCTACTTTTGAATGAACTAATGTGCTCCTTAACTACCGCAATAGTTTCATCTTTCAATTTCTTAGGTCTGTTTTGGTGAGTCCCTCTTAAATCTCTAGGCGACACGCCAATTTTTTTTTAATTTTTGAAACCAGAATCTCTACCTTTCTCCTGGTAATAACGTGTAAGGAAATAAAGGCCTGTTTACAAACTTGAATTTCCTCCACAACGCCTTCTTGCTTAATTCTTACACGATAACAAACTGAGCAGTCACGGAAGCTTGCTTCATTTTCATTTTTCCTCGGCCTCCGTCGTTGAATTGGGACTAATGAAATTAGGCCAGCCAAGTACATATTTACTTTATCATTACTTTTCATATTGTTCATGTTGACAATAATGTCTTTTTTGCAATTTTCTGGTAGGGAGTCAAAACATGTTTTAGTACAAGAACAAGGTTCACCTATTTCATGACTTTGTAACTTCATCTTCTTCTGTACATCTTTTACTCTCCCAAAACTCTTCCTTTTCTTACTACTTTTCATATCCATAACAGGATTATCCGAATCCTCACAATCACTGGTCATTATGTTTAATACACTTAAATCACAATCGAATAGTACACCACTATAATTGAGAGTGCGTGTGAAATAAGGCCTACAAAATAACCTATAAACAGCACATGTGTAAATCAGAGCTTAAAACATAACCTATAAACCAGAAGACAACACTGTTTTTCATTTCACATATGGATTAAATCAGGCTGGCCATCACTACAAAGAATAATTTCTCTGGACTAGCCAAGTTCTTCCCCTGTATCACATGGACTTACCAAGTTTTTCCCCTGTACACTACATTTTCAAATGCTTGTTGCTGTGGACATATCAACTTATTCCCCAATATGATTTTTCCCAAATAAAGTACTTAGTTGCTTCTATTGCATGGCAACAAAATAAAAAAAACGAAAAAATGGACTTACCAAGTTTTTCCCCTGTGGTCTTCATTTCGAATTGAAACTTATTGCTCTTAGTGGTTCCAGATTTTAAAACTAATCGTTTTCCCAAATATTCATTGCCAACTCGTCTAGACCTCCTATTGGTTATATTTTCCCTTTTGAGCCAATTTTCCCTTCACAAGAAGTACTCATGTTTACCCGAACGATGCTTCCTCTAATGCTTAGCATGTTTAGGTGGTGCAGCCGGAGTTCGATCGGGGTACTTTTTTAATACAAAAATGTAGTTATAGCCCTTTACGATGCCTTTTTGAATACAAAAGAGTGAGAGATAAAGATTTTAAATGTTTGCTGTATGCACAAGAAATATGACTAAAAGGAATGACGTGATTTTCGTATATAAAAAAACAATAAATTCTTTAAATAATATTTTATTTCAAACATGTAATTCTTAAATACAATGTATTAAAAATACAATTTATTTAAGTTATATATCATAGAAAAACATGTCATTCCCTGAAGCTACAATTCATGTACATTCTTTTTTATCTTCAGCTGCTACATTTGATGGGTTAAAACGAATAGGCCTACAGTTTCCAATTTTAAATTGCTATATTTGTTCTCAGAGCATTAAACAAATTTCTATTATTTTTAGTTCAAAAATTTATTTTAAAGGACTATCACTTGAAATACAAAAATAATCCAACCTAAACCGTGTGTGCCAACTGCAATGTAAAGACTACCTCCTCGTTTACAGGTATTCTTCCTCCTAACTCAACACTATAGTCTAGTCTAGTGATTGCTTCACTGGGTATTAACAGCTTGGATGTCGTAATTGTACGGTGGTGTAAAACACACAACAGATCCAAGTATAAAGTAATAGTTACAAGCGACAGTTTGCTGGCACTTAAAATGAAATATTGTTAAAACCAGTTCTTGTTAAGTACGGTAAACAAAAATATCATCACTCGGGTTTCCCCCAACGTATCTGCTAGGTTTAGTTAGTAGTAAAGTCCATCTTAAATTCTCCTTGTTGCAGTCATCCAAGATGCAGAAACCGCACAAAAGTTTTACATTTAATTTTACTACTACAATTTAGTACAATGGTACTTTTACTAACCAGCTCCTTCCCTCCATGTATCAGTACAGCTTCACCTCTTTTTACTTTGAAATGAAACTTTCGAATCGAAACATTGTTTTAAAATGTATCAATTTGGCACAGCTATTTCAGTGCTTTTTATAAGTTACCAATTTTAATTATCATCAGATTATTGAAGTGCAAATTGCCAATTCGGTTACCTTGAGATTGCCTCGATGTAGAAGTGTTATAACCTTGCATGTAACGGCCTAATTAATTAGATTTAAATTCCATTCAAACGATATTACTCCAGGCCTTCGTGCCCAACATGTAGAATAACAGGTTGGCTGAGATACTGAGACCATTACTGAGAACGGTGAGTGCCCCATATCATCTCAGTCAAATCTAAATATGTTTGATAGTGTTATTTTAATACTTCAAACCATGATATTGCCAAGATTCAAATAATGTTACAGAATAAACGCACTAATTCAATATTATGAGGTTTACACAGTTTACAATGTCTATGAAAACGTATTCATAAGACTCATACTCATAATAATCATGATACTTATGAATAAGTCTGCATTGCATAGTGAATTCATAAACCGGATCTGATTAGTTCTGACTGAATTAAGTCTCTGCTAAGATTAGAGTCAATTTCCTAGTTCGTTACTTTTGCTAAAACCCATAACTTTATCGCCAATATGGTGGCTCAGAGCTAACACGTGACTTTGTGCGTTGTTCGATCGCATCAGAGTGTGTAATATTACTTAGTATTGAATGATACAGCGTCTCAGAGCGTGTAATGGCACTTGGTATGGAATCTAGACATGTTTTCAAGATTTGGTCTTCTCAGAACTTGCATTAACATTTGGTGATTATTGCGGTCGCCTCACAGCGTACACAACTACTTGGCGGGGATATGGTCGTATCACAGCGTACACAACTACTTGGCGGGGATATGGTCGTATCACAGCGTACACAACTACTTGGCGGGGATATGGTCGTATCACAGCGTACACAACTACTTGGCGGGGATATGGTCGCCTCACAGCGTACACAACTACTTGGCGGGGATATGGTCGCCTCACAGCGTACACAACTACTTGGCGGGGATATGGTCGTATCACAGCGTACACAACTACTTGGCGGGGATATGGTCGCCTCTTAGCGTACACAACTACTTGGCGGGGATATGGTCGTATCACATCGTGCACGATCACTTGGTTCATTTTAAGGACATGCTAAGGAAATTTTAAACTTTCTAATTCTTTCATGGAAAATATGACTGGGGTTCTCTGAGGAAGCCATATAAATCTTAGAAAAATGGAGACAGTAGTGGTAAGAGGAGGAATGGAACAAAATTCCCAGTAAAGTTTCTAGGCTTCAGCAGGAATCAGATGAATTTAGATGGGTATTATTGCATTATATATAGTAGTATTATAACAATTTACAGCGATTATATAGTAAATGCTAGTTGATTGGAATACCGTAATAAAATATTAACAGAGGGAAGTAGAAGTTATTACAGAGCCTCCTCTAAGAGATTAAAACATGAAATAAAGATACAGTAATGGAGGAGTCGTATACGAGTACACTAAGCTACGGATCTGCCAAGGTGACTGGCAGACTTGTATGCTGGGCACGTCAGGCCAGATTGCTATAGGACATGCCAAGTGGCTTAGTTACCAGTGTCGGCTAAACTGTAGGAAAACAAAACATCTTTTCTCGGAGCATAATAACAACTACAGTAACAGTGAATTGAAATTAATGTTAAATTTAATGAAACAGCTGAGACTTACATGGACATGCCTAAATGCGCCAAAGGAAATATGAGTGTTGATATATTTGAGTATACCGAGGGAAACGAGATCCCATTCAGTCTTCAATCGGAGATTCCTCCGTACACCTTATTCATACAATTGTGGAGTGGCAAGGCTTCAGATGCTTGGTGGCGAGACATATGGGAGTGTTGACTTTTTACATGGGTCTGTTTCTTCTTTCAAGAGAAGGGTTATGCAGTTTGTCACTCAATTCTATGATCTATCTATTCAATGATGTCATTCATTGCACTTACTTTCATTCATGTACTATCTTCACTTTGCCATCTAAATTGCACCTTTATTGTAAAAAAATGGTCAGTACCGCTGGAATAAACAAATAGGCTGAATATGAGTAAATATGAAGGTGAGCCCTCCCCTACCCGTTTTGACTGGTACAGGCTGGAACAGAGAAGCCTAACTTTCTTACAAGTTATCATGGCTAAGATACTGCCCTCTATTCCGCCTCATGCCGGCTGTACCTTGGTATCTCAGCAGTAGGCGGTCACAGTCCCCTCCCTTCCCCTTGCCTATCCTGTCACTCCGGAAGTCGTGCAGAAGACCTTATATAGTTACCGGTTTAAATGCAGTAGACATTTTCCTGAGCTCTTTACACGCATGAACAAAACAATTTATTAAGTAATTAAGTAAAATTTTATTGTGTTGAACTACATAAACAATTGTGTTAAACTAAACAAATTTTGAAAACAGCTTTCAAACACCCCCACAGAGTATTATGACTGAAGAATTAATTGCAAAGCCTACCAACGTAGGCCTAACGACATATTTTGTCGTTTAAACGACATATTTTGTGTTCTTGATTAAATCAATCAACATCAAGTATTTTGATCTGAAATAGATATGTTTAATGTACATGCGTTAAAACTAACTATCAGTATGGGAATATTCTGAGATATTGTATGCGCCAAGAACATTTTAGGCTACTCATTGATTAATTCAATCTAATTAGTTAATTAGATTGAATTAATTAATAATTGTATAATTAATTTATTCAAATTCAGCTTTTAATGTTACCAATGATTAAAAATCTTCTTGCCATTATTGTATCTTTATCGTTATTTAATAGATCGGTTAAATGAAACAGATATATTTTATTAGAAATTGACATACTCTACCCATGAAATTAGTCTGAATTCTAATCATAAATTCTTATACAGATATGTAATGAAAATATTAAGTTAAATTGTACTTTGTTAAATTCTTCAATTATATATTGTACTTTTCCCGTTAAATGCTATTCCACAATAATTTTACAATCTTTTGTTCAACTAAACACCCTCCGTCTTGAAAAATCCGATTTAGTATTCATTGGTAGGGAAATCACTCGGATTTAGCACTCAGTTGCTTCCGAAGTGTTTGTGATGCTATCTTGTGGTGAATTCTGTAACTAAAAGTATATTCGTGCTATAAAGAGAACCGTATCTGTATTCTATCTGCTCAAATGTCATGCCGTTTATTAATGAATTATTTGCCATGTAATAAAAAACCGTTTTCTGTAAAAAAAGTTTTTCCTGACTTCTAGAATTAAAACTGTGAAGTTATCTTATGCAACTACATTAATGCTACAAAACTAGCCTACAAAAACTAATAATAGACTATATGGCAAACAATACATGATACTTGGAAAAATGTGTTATTTTTAAAACGGTCAAAAAAGAAAATGGTCAAGAATAAACTTTTTTATATATTATTATTTTTATTGGAAATTGCGACAAAATATGTGTTTTGTAACAAATTAGAAGTTGGCCGTCATACTAATATTGTGGATAACTTTCAAAATTATAAGTTTATATTTTTATGGTCACTGAAAAGTTAGTAAAGTCTCCTATTTAAACATGCTTGTCCATTTAATCGTTTTGATATGTACCACTGGTGACATAATAGTGAAGATGGGCAGTCTGTAGAATATTCAATGAAAGATGTTGGATTTAATTCTTGAGCTTTCCACGCTCAAATCGATACTCGTTGTCGTCTACTACCACCTTTCGGCGAGACTCATCACTTAAACAATCTCATAGAAAAGTACTAAATACAGTGCTGATAAAACACAAAGGCATGACGAATTTTTGGCCGATCGTTAGCGAAGCCTATCACTCGAGGGGCTGCACAAATTTAATTTCTGTTTGGCTCTCTTTCGGCACGATATCTCGAGAAAGAACTTACCTATAGACTTGAAATGTTGCGCATGAAGCTTCATTTCTATTTATGCAACAGTTATTTCGATGAGAGTGTATGCCACACCATGTGGTTTGGCTGAGCGTTAGCGAATATTTTTAGATTAGTCTTATAGGCAGCAACCATCGTGCCAACGAAGAAATCGCAGAATAAATAAATTTGTATACAGTAGACTTTAAATTTTGCATGAAACTTCAATTATACATGAACAAGATTGAGGTCTATGATGTTGCATGTCCATCCATAGAATTTGGCTGAGCGTCATGGAAGCCTATCACACAGCAGGCTGTCATAATTTCTTTTATCTGCCGGGAGGGAAATAAAGAAAATCTGTTCTGTTTAGTTGTCTGTCTGTCTGGCCGCAGAATATTAATAATGAACAGCACCGGAGACTTAATATTAATAATACCAACTCAGAGAAGCCTACTACGCGTTGAGTGACGTACTGCCGCCATGTTTTATTTGTCGGCATTTGTTGAACAACAAAATTATACCGTGTAAAACGAAAATAAACCTCCGTATCCTAAACTGATTCTCAACGTCAGTCCTCACTCAGATCCCTAGCCGTTGACGTCACCCTAGCTGTCCGGTTGTATTGAGCAACTAATGAGGATTGCGGTAGGTACGAGAACCTCTGGTCACTTTCTTACTTTCTCGCAGCGGGAGTAGGGAGAGTGGTCTGCCGGACTTGTCATCGTCTACGTGAGTACCTCCACACAAGTAGATACACAAATGATTTCTTATCTTGAAATATACTACGAGTTTTATAAAAATTGGGTGTCTGGTACTATTATAATATTGATTTAACTGGTCCATCAATAATCATCAGATATTTATAATTAATTTGAGAAAATTTAAACTATCCTTTTTACACGGTATCTGTTTAAATAATACACACAATACCTTAGGTTACAAAATGCTGTAGTTTTGTGTTGACGTTTCCTACAAACTAAATTTATTACTGTAAACAATAAAATGATTATGTGATATTTTCAAAATTAGACAATTACTACAGTACATTAATTTATTCTAAACCACTGCATGCTACTATTTAATTTTAATTTTTACAATTCATCCTATTATTTGATTAGTGATCTTCATTGTTGTCTTAATTGTTGTTAACATCAACACGTGCTTTTCTTCGTTGTTTGCTTAATATTATTCATTATTTCATAAACTATTTGTTTTATTTATTGGAGAATTCACATAGTTTACATTGTTGAATAGTTATAATGGAATAGTAAACATGTGATTTGTCAGTATGTTTTACAGCAGTTTAGTTATATTGAGTTGATATTACATAAGCAGTAGAGTAATCATAAATAGCAACCATGAGTACTTATAAATACAAAATGCATTAACTCATTACTATTATATTAACACATTAATGTATCTGGTTTTAAAATAATAATTTTAGATTAGTCTAGCCCAATTAAAATTCATACACAGAGTATATAATACACCTTACCAACGACATGGTGTTTATGCATTTTTTAAAGCATTCAATTGCCTTTTTCATCTAATTTACCAGTAAATTATAGAGCTTTACGAACATCAATTACGAACACAGAACCGTTGGTTTTACTTTTTTTCTGCAAAACTAAGTTAAACTTTTAGTTTATAATTTGAAATACTGCATATAATACCGTTCCGCCAAATGCAATGCAGCATTTTAGGATTGTTTGATTTCAAAATGACAAACAATTTAAATTTACTACATCTAAATACAATAGTCAAATTAATTTTTGAACAATTAAATAACCTTTTTTTATTGAAAATGTATAATTTAAGTAAACTTTTTTAAATTTTGTTAGATTCGATGAATAATTATATATGATTACAAACCCTTTACTTCTTACTAATAAAATTAATGTTTCGAAAAATAATAATAAATGTTTTTCTATTATGTAGATGGATTGTAAATAATTAATTGTGTAGTGTATTCTTTTAGTGTAAAATTAAACATGCAGTTGTTAATAATTTTCAAAGGAAATAACAAACTATCCTTATGAATATAAATCTATAAATGGTGCATTAATCAGGTGTTACAACATTAAAATGTAGATATATACCTTTCTTGAACCAATAACTCAAAGTAACCCCAAGTGTAAATAAAATAGCCATGGACACATTAATACGAAGTTGAAAACTTTCGCTTTGACATTGTAAAAATAAACAAATATAATGAAAATGGAATACTTCTTATTGATTTTTTTATCACATTAATAGGACAATTTATAAGATTTACTGTAAAACACACACACACACACACACACACACACACACACAACACACACACAGTCTCACATTGTCGAGGTACAACGAAGACTAAAATGACAACAGCATGTTACTTATCCTTGCCATGACGTAGCTGTCATGGGTCATTATAACATTAGGGCTTGTTAAAAAATGATGATGAGCCTGGATGAACCGTTCATTAGCCTAAACTTAGCTTGAGAGAGTAACTGACAAAGCAATGTCTAAAACGTAAGGTACTGTATATAAATGTTAATATCTCTGAATGAATCACGCTAACATTTAACAACTGTACAGAAGGCCAATACTGATTTATTAATTCCAATGAGAATCACATTAACTTTTTATAAAAGCTGTTACTTTGGCTTCACGAATAACATATTCATCCCAGGGACCATAAGAATATCCACTCGTAAAAGTTCAGTACAGTCAGTTGAATAGTTTACGCGTGAAAGAAAAACAAAGGCACTTCATATAGTTTATATAATATCAAATTAGGATGTTTTATAATCGAAATTTAACTGAAACTAAACTCTTGTCATTAGTTCTAAGATGTATGTATATTTTCTTCAACGTGGCAAAAGTCATAAGTACAGCCTTTTATAACAGAAGAAGTATATTATACCTTTAATTTAAACGACCTAAAGTTGACGCTTTTAGGTTTTTGGCCAAAAAACCATATATTTTATATATATATATGGATGTTTACATTTATTATATAATACATTTTGTTTATTGGGTAAATAAGGCTAACTCAACTGTATCACTGTAAATACATTAGAATATTAGTGAGTTGAAACGCCCGTAACTAGACACGTTTTGATTGAAGTAGGTTTCTCATTCCTAAATAGGTAAATACACCATTTCCTTCGTCGATACAATGAGACAAACTCATCTATGGCGCTAAAAATATATTAGACCGGAAGTAAATCAGGACAGCTAGAAATAAGCGTTTTTAAGCTAAATTGTTTTTTGAGACCTTTGTATATACATTCTTGATGAGGGCAACGAGGCAAACTCAGTTGTGATATTGGAAATATATTTCGTTTGAACCAGAAATGCTCCTATACACGTCAAACTTGATATAAGTGTTTCTAAACCTCTGATCATCTAACCATAAACAATTAAATTCTATGAACCTGATCGTATGCCTACTTACGTATTAAATACATCTTAGAGGACCATCATATTAAAGCAAAGTGCTTTGACAAAGTGGACTACGGACTTAGAATTTCTTTTAACGCGTGCTTAGCCACGGGCAACAGCTAAATAATATTATAATTGCGAGCGAATGTGCCTTTGTTTGTTTGTTTTGCTTTCACGTAGGCTATAAACTATTCTACCGATTGTACCGAAAGTTTACAAGGACACGCTTATGATCTATAGGATGAACATAAGCCTATTTTTATTTCGTAAATCCTTCCGGGCTACGCCCCACTGGTATTTTAAGGAGCAAAAAATCCCATCTTGGTCTCTAAAGTTGTGTAATGTGAATTGAAAGAACCAGTTAAACTATTGGTTTACCAGATGCAATAACAAGTACTTAACAATTAAACTAATATTAAATAGTTTGAAGATATTCATACACTACTTTTGTCTGAAGTAGTACTGTAACGTCCCGGTCCCAATCGTTTGCATAGGCGGGATTGAAGTAGTAAAGTCAGCAGGCAGTGTTATGGTTATTACCAATACCAAGTGTAGGCTGAATGTAAGTTTTTATCAGGGTGCCAACCCGTGGCGGGTTACTTTCGTTTAGGGACAATACGGGGACCTGTCCCCTCCCGTAGTTGGTATAGCTCTCACTGGTAAGGCAGACTTAGTTTAAGCAAGTAACCATTCGCGCATGCAAACCTCAACAACAAAATCACTTAACTTATGGACCTGAACAAAATTGAAAAACCTATAGCTTTCTCAATTAGAATTAAATTATGCCTAGGCTTGGTTTTTATAATAAATAAAGAAAATGCTCTTCTAAGTATCTGGCAGTTCCTATACCACAGTTTCTGAGTAATTGTTACCTATTCTCAGTACTTTAATACTATCGGCATGCACCAACTATAGTTATACTATTTAGATAATCATAAGAAAAGGTTAACTTCAGTGACAACCAAGTTCCAATTATCAATAACTTGAATTTATTAATCCCATTAAGGTTGTGATATAAATTAAAACGTGATTTTAAGAGCCGATTTTTATTTTTATATAAACTAAGTAATGTGAATCTAAGGTCCACAATTTCACCCGAAATAGTAAAATAATTAAACTAGCTCTCGACAAGTAATATATTTAACAGGTATGTTCATGATGTGCCAAACTTCACTTAGTTGTTATACAATAAACACAGAACAATTGTGTAAATACTAAAGTTTCAGTTAAAAACCATCCAATTCTTGGTAAAATATTTTATAAATGAGAGGCATGACAATTAAGACGCAGGTGGCCACCATGCTAGACTTACAATTTAAACATAGACCATACACAGATAAATATAGGTACCAATTTTACTCATAAAAGTTAAGGCAAAAACTAAACTAAAATACGAAGGCAATCCCTAGTTGGCAATAACTCACTGGCGAGCGAGTCCCGCAACCGTCCACTAAGTCCACAGCTGCTTTCAAATAACGTGTACACAAGTTCAATATTTGAGTATGGCCATACAAGAATTTAAAAAGTTTGACTTATCGTGTCGCAGTCACTTCTCAGGCCCGTGACTCCACAACCAGTCTAATCGTGACGTAAGGAAGTGAGGTGCGCGTACTCCTCACAGTAAGCGAATCTCACAGTAGACCCCGCGTACAGTCTGTGCCACTCAATGTCCAGACGCGTTGCAGTCTGCGTGACGTACAGTCTGGAACGAAAACCAGAACCCTCTTCAAAATATAGAACATCACGGAAATCCTCCCACGGAGCTGAAGAGGGTCGGTCACCTGTCTTTAACTCTGCACTTCGCTAAACAGACCAGGAACTCTTAAGCTCAACGGTGTGTTCGTGACTCATCACACCCAGCGCTAGGTGGACGAACCTTGAACTTCAACTTTCGTCATTGATAGCCTACTTCATTGTAACAGATAACAACTACCAAGTTATCTAACTGGTCAAGGTCGGGGCGGACACACTCAGTTTTTTCCTTGATGATTGACGAGTTTTGCGTTGGCGCGCCACTACGCAAATATAACTTTGTTTAGTTGATCAGGCTAAACTTTCGTCAAGTAGTCCAAGAAACGAGCGTTTCAGTACACTAAACATTCATAAGCTAATACCAATATTTGGTTTTTTATTTTTTTCATTTTTCATTTTAACTTTTCATAGGGAATTAATTTGCACTCACACACACACAAATTCTTTATAGATAAACAAAAATCTACAAACATATATTTGTTATTGTTTGTTATATAAAATTTCAATATTACTCACTTAAGTCTTCTGTTTCTTGTAACCAAATAAAGTCCAGACTTGGTAACTCATGTAGTGACTAAGAAAATTAACATTTACTTCACTAGCATTCCCTTTCTGCAATAATATCTGCTAAACAAAGATGCCAATAACTATGGTAGTGACAATTACTCTACTCCAAACACCATTCAAAGTTCAGTTGCTGAGTATTGCATATTCATAGCTAATGGTGTGTGGCATAACTCCTAATACTAAAGTTGCTCTACTCCAAACACCACTCAAAGTTCAATTGCTGAGTATTACATAGTCATAGCTAATGGTGTGTGGCATAACTCCTAATACTAAAGTTGCTCTACTCCCAAACAGCATTCAAAAGTTCAATTGCTGAGTATTACATAGTCATAGCTAATGGTGTGTGGCATAACTCCTAATACTAAAGTTGCTCTACTCCAAACAGCATTCAAAGTTCAATTGCTGAGTATTACATAGTCCATAGCTAATGGTGTGTGGCATAACTCCTAATACTAAAGTTGCTCGACAGCCAAAGTATTATTACTGTATACTAGTCTTGTACTAGTTATAACATATTCAATACTGACGTTAAAGGAGCAGGGTTTTATCATCAAATTCTTGTAACTGTAACACTTTGTAACCAAATTGTAAATAGAAATATATCTAACTGATAGTTGTTTAACAAATAAAACGCCCTGCCCTTTTCAAACTTATAAATTATGCTCTTAAATTATTTCCAACCATGAAATCCAGTGTTTTCACATATACAAATATTTTTATATTCTATTTTTAGGTTAAAATTACATGATTGATAGATGGAATGGTTTTTGTTGTTCTAGAAGGATGTATCGTTATCTTGTGTTGGCTTCAATGACAAACCTCCTGATCAGCTGTGTGATTGGATTGCCATCGGAGGTGGCAGAGATGCCTCGGAAGTCTCCACTAGATATTGTTGTTGAGGCTAAAGAAGGCTTTGGTTTCAACTTTGTTCAACGAGGATTAATAAAAGCATTAAATGTAAGAAAGTATTTTTTTAAGTTATTAGAACTCATCTAATTTAAATTCATATTGCTGTTTTGAGTTAAAATTTGAAAATTAGTACTAGTTAATATTTTAATATTTTTTTCTTTGCATGGTTTCAAATATATATATATATATATTATATATATATATATATATATATATATATATAATATGCAATTTTTTCATTTTTGTTATTGTAGCTGGTTTTATCTTTTATATTCTACCGAATATTTAACAGCCATTGATTTTGTGAAATAAATATATCAAGTTATATATATTATAATGTTGTAATAAAGGTCTAACTGAAATTATTTAATGTACAATAAGAGTTTTTGGTTAGCACTATAATGCAGATATCAACGACAAAGTTACTGTTTAACTTTTACTATAAATTTAATGACTGTTATAAAATCTGTCAGTTGTTTTTTGCACAGAAGTAGTCTTTCATGTATATATATTTTCTTGATAATAAAAACAAGGCAAAACCAACAATGTGGAAAAAAATACTAAGACTGGAGTAAATTAAAATGGCCATAAAAAGTATACACTATTTGACATAATTTCTTGATTGTAGCAACAAGCCAGGCTCAACATTGGCCTAGGATATATTCAGAACTAGAATAATAAAATATAATCAGAAGAGTTCATACTATGTAATGGCATGAGAAGCTGCAGGTAGCTGCTTGTTCTTTATATTGACTCCACTAAAACATTGGACTGCAACAACTTCTAAAAAGTTTATAGTCCTTTAAGCATAGTGGGCAGCAATATGACTCCTACAAATTCTTCCTCTACTAGAGACTACTTAGGTCCATTAGTACTGGCTGAAGCTCTTACATTGATAGCTAAACATACTTAAAAGAATAATTTAGATGTCTAGTCGCAACCTTTTCTTTACTGAATAAAAACAAATCAAATATAATTGTATTTAGATTGAAATTTGATGATTAAAACAAAAATTATCATAATGTTTCATAAAAATCTTTTGGGAACCTCTAGGCTGTCTAGTTGTGACAATTTACTTCACACCTGATATAAAAATTTACTCTGATAGTGATGAAGTAACAGCATTAATCCTAACTGCCAATAAACACAACTAATAACTTAATAAATACATGTTTGTAATCACTTAAATATTGTCTGTTCAGCCAAAACCTATTGTAGACACCATCACAGAGGAGGAGAAGTATGGCAACACAGGAGAAAATCCCTTGGGAAGAAAAGTAGTCAAAGGAGTGGAGGGAATTTCTAATTTGGTCAACTCAGCGTTTAGGGTAAGATATTATTAACTTTCCTTTAATTTAATGTAATTTTACATATGATGTTAATTTAAAACTGTTCATATTTTGTATCAATGAATTTATAGTAAGTTTAATTTGTTTACTACATTTTTGTTTTTGTGCTACTACCAAGGTATGAAGAAAATTTTTTTTAAAATCATTGAGTAATGACACAAAAATACGCAGTTTCATCTATAAAACATTATAAATTATTGAAAATCCTAGAAACTACAGCACACAGCCAGGTCACACAATATCTTAATTACCACATAAGGTAAGAATGAAACTTGCTTTTAAATTGAGTTATTAGAGTACAAATTAACTGTAAAATATATGTTTCAACACATTAAATATGTTTAGAGACAAAAAACGTGGCTATTTAAGGTCTTACTTAGGTGGTAATATACTATTATAGCATCACTTGCTTTTTCTAGTATCATGTTTAAGACAATCGTTATTAAATTTTAAACTACCTTGATGTTTAAAGGTGTAAATACTAAGATTAAATAAGTATAAATGAATTACAGTTCGAATTTGGAACTATATAATAAAGTAGTCTGCACCTGTGAGAGAATAAGAATACCTCTTCACCTAGATTACACTATTTTTGTATTTTGAATACCTCTTACGTATGTAAAAACGATTAAAAAATTCTTTTTGAGCTACTTCGTCCCTGTCTTTTTTTGGATCTCTTCATATGAAGATGACTGCAGATACCAGGAGTCAAGTCTGTGAAAGCATCAGATTTTGGATGCTGCACTTTGAGTAATGTGAATTCGTACCTTTTTAGTTTATTTAAAATTATTAAGTACATATTATATTGTCATTTCATGCCACTACTTCTTTAATATAGTTATTCAAAGGCAACAAATAATAATGAACTAAGTCAATTATTGTTTTATAGTTATAAGTTATAAAATCATGGGGTTCAAATATAGTAGTTATGAATAGTTTTACTTCAGCTCAAATTTACAAGTTTGTCCTCAATGGAACTCTATATAACACTCAAATTATAACTAAGATTTTCATTAGCAACTCCTATGAGTATAACATGGTTCTTTCTTCAACATTGGCTAAATCAATAATCTACAAAACCCAGCATTAGCTCTCACATATCGAAAAACACTGTTGGTTTTTGACGGTTTTTTAGCTATGACTATAATAGCTTCCTTGAGTATCAAAGCAGTGAGTAACATTTACCTGAGTGTATACTTCTGAGGATCTTCCTTTTTTTAAATGTTTTACAAAAGCTTGTGAATATTTTAGTAAGAGATTATTATTCAGTGTGTTTATTTTTAGTTTCTATGAAAGTTGGAGAGAGTAGATTCAAAGAATAAAACAAACATTACAGTTGTGATTTCTTGCATTTTGTTGGCTGCCTCATCGTCGCTTGAATTCATTTACCCTAATACTGGATGTCACACATAAGTTTAATAATGATTCTTTATAGTAATTTTGATGAAAGATCACAACTCCAAATGCAGAAATCCACCACATTCCAAGAACATTGTTATAAGCAAGTTCTTTCTCAACACTTCATTGTTTCATAAAACCTGTCTTCAGTTTTTATAATGTCCTTGAATTGCAGCTCTGGATCCCACCATTTTTGTGAGTCCCACCTATATATTGAAATTTGTATCAAGCTTCCTTTTCTGTCTAGATTTTTTGGAATATATTTCATATACTGTATATCTAATGTTATGTTTATACAAAAATATGACCTTTACATAACTTATGTACTGTCTCAACTCTCAAAACCATGTTTAATTCAGCCAAGTATGACATCTTATTGATTAATGGATTTTGAACAAAATTGGTATGAACGTTTTACGGAGCAAATGTGACCCAGATAAATTATGAATGTTATTTGAGCCAACAAGATAGGGCTCAAATGTGAAAAATATTTGCTGCATAACTAGCCTAACCCCGATGTTTGTTACCAGATTTTAACTAAAATTACTAAAGACTTTCTGTGGAGTAAATTGTAACCCACAATAATTCTTGAACACTTTAGAAGCTGGAGAGATGGAGGCCCAGGAGGAATATAAATATTTTCAAGCCATTGATTGTCATTGGGAGTTAAGTTGTAATCAGTTTAATTTTTTGTAAGTTCGTTTGCTGATACATACCACATTGTAAATACATTTTTAACTGTCATAAATTTGACATTTCATAAATAAAAATCTTAAATTTATTTATTTTAATAAATTTAGTACTACAAAGTACACATAATGGTAGTTCAATTATCATAACATCTTGAAAAGTACTAATAAGGTAAAAAATATAATTTGGTAAGCTTCAATCAAATAAATGTTGAGAATAGGTAGACTACCAATTTTTATGACGAAGTTTAAATCTTGTATTATAAATTGTATGGCTTTTGTACCTGGAGTCTTAAATAGAATAGATTTAGCCATACATGGTAGGCAATCCTAGATGCCAATAGATTAGCAAGAGCAGAAGATAGTTTGGTCCAGAAATAGTGAATAATCGGTGACCAGAGGCGATCAGAGACTACTTAGTCATAGAGTAAGCCTCTTTTGAGCATAAAATTAAATCTAACTTAATTAATATGATGACAACAAACACTAGTAAACTAACAATTATTATTTTTATTTGTTGGTAGATTCAGGTAATGTATGTCATGTGCCACATGGTGAGTATCAATTTGCTGTCATCAGGGAAAGTTTTTATGAAACAATAATACCTCTTTTTATTTTTTTAATTCTTTTGAATTTAGTGTTTACAAAATATTAACAACCACGGATTGAAATTGATAAACTCAACAAATACCCAAAAACACAACACACCAGTACTTTTCTATTGCACCATAAATTGAACTGTAAGTACTCATTGATATGAGTTAAACTGTCAGTATACTAGTATTATAACCCATATAAACCCAATAAATACTACACAACATGACACTCCAGTGACTTTCTGGATGTTTTCTTATCCTGTGTCCTCATAAATTTAGCGGTTGAAAGATAATAGTTAAAGGTCTTGAAATGTTTACTGTGTTGTTACCATGTAAGTAAGAAATGAATGGGTCAAACTTTCTCTCTTTAGATAACAGATGTTGCATACATTACCAGAAAGTTCTGGAAGGTCAGGTTTTTATGGTATTTTAGTATGACATCAAGTTTGAATCTTTTTGAAACACACATTCCATGAAATGAACTCATCAAACATTTAGATATTTTACTAGACAAGCAGCCAGGAATATACTATCAGACATACCTGTTGCATGGATATACCAAGCAAGAAGCACAGAGGCAGATCCCACTTAAAAAAATTAAATGGTTATAAAGTGATTATATGAAATAAGTTAGATAGAGTGGTAGGAAATACTAAGTTGTTTACCATACTGAAATTGTGTAAAACTTGAGGAATATCAAGAACATTCTAGCGACTGGTAGAGAAATCTATTACAACCTAAATGACCATGGCTTGACCTCCCACCATAGTTTTTTGATTTTGGGGACGTCTATGCACTGAGTTGCCATTAAAGGCAGTCTTCATTTTAGGAGAGAGCCACCAGAATTTTAGTTTACCATCATCATTACTGTTACAGGCAATATAGCATTTCCATACAGCAAAGAATACATTTAACAAAACTTACCCATACTCAAAATCTAGTTAAAAAAAGTTGATAAATTTATTTTTAAGGTTACATTACAAGAATGATTAACTTTCTTTTTCTCATAAAAAGTTCTTCAACAAAATCTCAAAGGAATCCATGGCCCCTATGGCCCACTCTGGATGCCCCTTGTTTGTCATATTGTAGACCACAATATTGTGTTTATATAAATGTGTTAATGATCATAAATAATGAACAATCAATCAAAACCGTTACAACCTTTTTCTTGAAAATATTAATTCAAAAGATTTTTGTAGATAAAACACAATAAATTATCCGTAATAAAATTGAACATGATAATTAAGGAATGACTGTAAGGAGCTTAATTTAAGTGTGCAAGACAGGTTTTAAAAGGGCTAATGAAATACCTAAAATATTTGAGTGCATCATGATGTCAACAAGTGCTTGTTGAAATTGATAACAAAAATAAAGTGTTACAAGCCCAATCAGCAACACTTGACATAGAGCCAAAGAACATCAGTGACCTAATGAAGGAACTAAAAGTTCTGTGACACAAATGGAGTAATCTCTACACTGAGGCTAAGCTAGTGGCAACAAACATAGATGAAAGTTTAGAATGTGAAATGGATTTCTAAGAGAAAAGACTGAAGAAAAGAAAATTTACCGTGACGAAACCAGAGATGTTTCATCAACATGATGTGTATCGTAACATCCAGTAATCATGAAAAGGGAAATTTCAGAATCAGTGTTAACTATTAGCTTCTTGACTCAGTCTTATGGGGTCTTACTCAAAGATTACAATTTTCCAGAAAAAATTAGTAACCTCTTTCATTGTCTTTGAACTTATACTGAGGAAAAAAACGATGTAATTGGAAAGCAATGTTTGAGTTTGTACCAGACATACAAAGAAGACATAGACATTGAAATTTTCAATGAAATGAAACACTTGAACTCGATCCATAAGACCAACTTAGGAGACAAATCTCTTCAACCCTTACATCTTCTGAAGGCTCTAAGGAAGACTCTACTGGATAGTTTGTTCCCAAACATTTCTATAGCAATCAGATTGTTCTGTTTCATCCCTGTATCTGTAAGTCAAGGAGAGGAAAGTTGCAGTTTGATGTAAAGAATAAAAAGTGCTAATTAATCAACATTGACAGGATGAATATATTAATCAACTCTTAATATAGACAGGATGAAAAAAACCATAGATAACACTATCTTGGAAACTGAACTGTCCACCCATAACATCAAAAGATTGCCCCTACTTGCCACCCGCATTACTCACGACACAGCTTCTTCGATTGATTGCATACGCACCAACATACCTGAGTACAATGTTGACACAGCCATTATACAAACAGGACTTTCTGATCATACTGCTCAGATATGCCAGATAAATAGATATGAAATAAACACTCTGCCACAGACTTCCTTTAAAAGGCATTTTAGTCAAACCAATTTAGACAATCTAAAATCCCTTCTACTGAACAAAAACTGGGACAACATCCATAATGATCCTGACGCTGATACAGCCTACAATATATTTCTAGGAACCTTGAAATTATCACTTGAAATCGCTTGCCCCATGAAGAAAAGTAAAAGGAAATCAAAAAATAAAAGTTTGTGCTATGACAATGAGTCAAAACACCTCGAAGATACTTTTTTTAAATCACTGTATAGATACGAAATGTCAGGAAATATCCAAGATAAAGTAGTTATGGTGGAAAGGAAGAAAAAATATGACAATAAACTTAGAGCCCTAAGACAAAATGCAAACTCAAATTTCATTGAGTCAGCCACCAACAAAACCAAAGCCCTATGGACTGTTATTAACAATGAAAGAAAAGGACAGTGAGAACTCCTACCTCAAAGCCGTATTGTAATCAATGACAAAGTGGTGGATAATCCAATTGAAGTTGCAGAACATTTCAACACTTTCTTCACTCAAGTTGCTGAAGCAACACTGAAACTCAGCAACCACACAGTAGGAAGTCATGACAACAATGCAAACAACCAGTCCATAACAGACAACTGCCAAACTGTTTTCAACTTAAGCCCGACAAGTGACAGAGAAGTAAGAGCGGTCATCAATTCCCTTAAATCTAAACCGTCAAGTGCAATGGATGAATACTCATCAAAAATTGTAAAGCATTGTGCTGAAGAGCTAATACCACCTTTGATCAGCATAATAAACGCATCTTTCAGCCTTGGTAAGTTTCCTGCTGCATTAAAGCAATCAAAAGTGTATCCAAAACATAAAAAAGGATCAACGACTGAAATAAAAAATTACCGTCCTATTTCACTTGTTTCAACCTTTTATAAAATAATTGAAAAAGTAGTTCTCAATAGACTTATGACCCACCTGGAGCAGTTAAACATAGTCACTAGTTGTCAACATGGATTTCTGAAAGGTAAATCAACCACATCATCAACCTAATTGAATACATCATTGACCAAATAGATAGAGAACAATACATCTCTGCTCTGCTTCTTGACTACAGCAAAGCATTTGACTGTCTAGGACATGATCTCATATCAAAAAAACTTAAATCTCTAGGCATTACTGGTATAGCTAACAGTTGGTTTATGAGTTATCTCTCAGGGCGAACACAGGTAGTTGAAGTACAGAGCACTACACATAGCCTTAAAAACACCTTTCAATCAAACCCACAACCAGTCACACGCGGAGTGCCACAAGGATCAGTTCTAGGTCCAGTCATCTTTGTTTTATTTGTCAATGACTTCCCAGCATACATCCAAGACCACAACACCACCTGTGTTATGTATGCTGGCGACACAACACTCCTAATCAGTGATGCTACAGCAGAAGGAGTGCATACAACTGCCTGCAACTCCCTGCGCAAACCACTGACATACTGCAGAAAAAATGGCTTGACTGTAAACCCATCAAAAACAATACAGATTAATTGTAGTAAAAGAAAAGACTACATTCCAAAAATACCTGACATAGAAATTGAAAACCACGTTAAATTTCTAGGAGTCATCCTGGGTGGAAGTCTAAACTGGACAGAGCATGTGGATGCCATGTGCAAAAATATCAGCACAGGTATATATGCTGTGCGGCGCATAAAATGGACTGGAAATTTAGAAACAGCAAAAACAGATTACTATTCACTAGTAGAAACGCACATGATGGTATGGGATCGCTGTATGGGGTGGGTCCTCTGCTGGGAACCTCAACAGGGTGCTCATCCTACAGAAAAAAGCCATCAGAATCCTCGCTGACCTTGAACCTCAACAAAGCTGCAGGCAAGCCTTCCAAGCCCTTGGCATAAAGACTATCACTGCTCTGTACATTCAAGAAGTTATTCTACATGCTCATAGTCTGAGTCTTCAAACAGGGAAAGACTTCCACTCGTACAATACTCGTCATGCAACTAACTACGTTTTGCCCCCACATCGCACCAATCTTTGAAGAAAAACCATCCTACATCTGCCGGAAATTGTGGAATGCTCTACCAGATACAATGAAAGGATTGAAGAGGAATGCCCTACAAGGAAGACTGCATAACCTCCTAGTAAATGAACCTTTTTATACACTGGATGAGTTCCTGAACGCCTGCAATGGAGAATGGAGACTACAAAAACCTTGACTTTGTTTCATCATAAGCTAACTTTTTGAAATAATATGTGACTCTATTACTATTCTTTAAGAATATATCAATAAAGAAACTTGTCTATTGTCTATTGAACCAAGAAAAGATGAATGATCTCAGTATTATGGCAATGTAATCTGATTTAGCAAGGAGTTTTAAATATGATGATGACTTTGCAAGGAAGAGGACAAGACAAATTGTATTTTCATGATACTTGATGTTAAAATGAGTAACGTGAAATGTAATTAGTATGTCTCCAATTTTTTTTCTGTTTGTTTACTAATATTTATTCACACACACACACATACGGGTTCGAGTCCCGGCGGAGCAAGTACTTTTTGTGATTCAATGTTTATTGAAATTAAATTAGGCTATTGCCACTTTTATAAAAATTTAATGAAAGTAAATAAAAGTCATTTGACAGGTATTTGGTCTTCCGATCATATGTTAGTTTGGTTATTGAAACACATATGTGAAAGAAACGGCCAAATACAAAATAATTGAATCGCGAAAAGTAAGGGCTCTGTGGTGTAATGGTAGCACATTCACCCGGCAAGTAAGAGATCCGGGTTCGAGTCCCGGCGGAGCAAGTACTTTTTGTGATTCAATGTTTATTGAAATGATATATATATATATATATATATATATATATATATATATATATATATATATATATATATATACATACAAACAATGTTAATATGTAGCCAATATGTGGGTTTTGTTGTGTTGAAGGGAAGTGAATTAACAAGGTAAGTAGATTGGATGCCTAAATCTAAGTACCCGGATTTCTTAATTGCACAGGGTTCCAAGAATTCTGTTGCCAATGCTTATAAACATCATGAGGTTATTCTAGGAACAGCAATAAAAAAAACTTCAGACACTGAATTCCTCAGAAATGTGATGTCATAGGTTGTGACTCTGACTGAAGATAGCAGCACATGGCAGCAGATATCGATTGGAAACAATCACAAAAAGTTTTTATTAGTCTAAAAGTTTAATTTTACTAAGTTACATCGTCATCTAATTTTCATTTACACTATTTGCAACATAACTTCTACCATGCTCTGAACTTTTCTAGGAGGCGTGCTACGTGTCAAAGTAGGCAAGTGCACACTCCGAACAGATCGCTTGGTTATAATATAAGTTACTGGCAAACAAAGGGCCTTGTAATTCTGTTATCTAAAACTGTACTTGGCCCCACCATTGCAAACCACACAGAGCATATACAGTATAATGAAACACTAAATAAACAGAAAATAAAGCTACTTAGCTCCTGACTCTAACATAATAATATCAAGTTACTAACAACACGTTACAAAAAGGTTGACATCCCAGCTTAAATACTGTAGTCAAACTAAGCGTGTATTGCAACAATGTCCGAAGGTCTCCAATCAGAGATAGTAGCACCTTGAATGATGTGTTAAAGTGATAAGTGTCAAACCTGGCAAGAAATAATGTCATTTTTAACAGAAATCATACCTCTAGATGTTATCTCACTGATTAATACATTTCTGTTTGTCCAATTTCAAAGAAACCATTAGATTTTTAATAGTAAATTCCCACATCATTTTTCCAACAGCTTTATTGTTAAATCAGTTTACATCATTCTAACATATCTGTTTATATTTTAGTAATTAGACAGGGGTTTTATAATTCTCAACATTTAAAATCATCAAGAGAAGTCTGTTCAAAGAAATATTTGTTAACATTTTAATCAACGTAATAATTAAATTTAATATGACAGAAAACCTGATGGAAAAGTCCTTAAAACGGTTGAACCTGACTGAATAGCCCCTCCCAGTCTTGTTGACTGCCTTATACTGAAGTTCATGGTTATGATTATTTCAATGAAACTATAGTCACTGGATTTTTAAACTTTAACTTAAACTTATTAACTAACACTTCCATGCCCTGAGCTGATCAGATTCCTCACAAAGTGATCATGCATGGACAAGAGATAATACAGTATTCCTGCCCTTAACATCAGTGGTCATCATAAATTTAGCAGTACTGGAGCACTAACTATGCAGTTGATTACAGAATAGCTCCATCCTTCCTCAATGTTTGGTCTAATATTAGTCCTATTTATTTTTTATCACCATATTTTGCATATTTCTTTGCATTTCATTCTAACAAAATCTTCAGCTACATAGGACACAACTCTGTTACTTATTAAGATGTCATAAACCACTCACAGAATTTCACTAAATTTATATTCTGTTGTGCAGTGCTAACTAATGGTGAAATTTTTAAAAGGGTTGTATTCACAATCTACGAGCTCTGATTCTGAATGCTTTACCTTACCATCTGTCCAAGTCTGATAATACACGATGATCTTTTCCGAAATTGGAGGCATTTTTTGAGAAGGCCACACAGACCAAACAATCAAATGTATGTATGTTGACTTTGAAAAAAAAACCAAATCGGTTTCCCTTTGTGTTTGTAGGGGAGGGGAACTTACATATCTGCCCATAACGCAACCTAAGTCAAAAACGGCCATGCTCCTCTTACCTTCTCCAAATCCTTCTATCAAGTTGATTTTGAAATCCTTGACAATATCAAACCATTCTCAAGAAACAGGCATGTGGTAAATAAATTATTTTTTCTTATGGAAAACATTGGTAGTGTGACTTTCTTGACCTTGTTTAGCCTTGTATTTAAGGACAAGAGATAAGACAAACTCCAGTACTGATGTTACCAGCCCCACCACTTGTTTGAGTTATTTCAAGATTGCACTCAGACTCAGCAGTAATAGATGACCATCGACACAAGCAAGAGATCAAAACCATGTATACATAATGATAAAACAAAATTGATGACAGTGGATCATGTTGTCTTATGTCCAGCTCTAAACGATACATATATAAAATCTGCAACCACTTGTCTGCCACTTCAAACACTGTCACTCAAACTCTACCTACTTGCCATCCATTTAGAATTCCTAGGTCTCCCTAATTGTTAGCACTGATAAAGTGGCTTAGATTTTCAAATACTTACTTATCAAAATCGAAATTGGAGGGCATCTGGAATAGGATTTTCAGCTTATATTCTTAGATCTAGATTACTGAACATAATGCTTAGCTACAATAAACAGAATAGTGTTTATAGAACTTCTATGTCTTCCGTTGTTTTCCAGGTACCAGAGCAAGCACTGAGCCAAGGTTCCCGTAAACTGACAGAGATCCTGGATAACATTGGAGGAAGAATCGTTGGCTTACAGAAGTAGTACTAGTGTACTTTAAATATAAATAAAATCAAAAGAGTAGTAATTGCTTCAATTTAGCTCACCAAATAAGGCAAATGATGTATTATATTTGCTAAAACTACTTTGTGAAAGTTCAACATTATTGTGCCCTTTGATTTTTTTTTTTCAAAAACATTATTTGCTATTTAAATTTATTTAAATATAATTCATTATTATTAAACACTAGGGATGACTCAGATGTATTCCAGTGTTTAACAAATTGTTTTAAAGTCTACAAACAAACATTTTATTACTCTAAAATAAACAAATATAATTACAGACTTAAACAAATGTATTATAATAGTACTCGTACTTTATCTTTTTAGTACATTTTGTATTGTATTTATTCATTGTCACAAAGGTTTGTATTTGATGATAGTAAACATATAATTTGTCAAATCAAATTTGAAAATGGGATTTAAATTTTGGTTGTATTTACCTTTTCCATAACATTATTAAGTCTGCAAATATGAACATATTGGCAAAACAAAAAATACACATAAAAGGATTGTGTGAGGGTGAAATAATTTCTCACTCATTTGTAAACATTGTTTTTATATTATAATATTTATTTTAATGAATAAATGGTTAAAACAATAACAATCAAGTATGGAAATATACCTGTATAAAGTGGTATTGGAATGTACATCTAATGACCACATAGTACATTTCAAAAAACCAGGAGTAACTAATCTAAAATCTATTCAACCATTTTTATGCAAAGATGCTGAAAACTAATATTCTTTCTGTATTACTCAAATATAGTACATTTGTTTTTCATTTTTATATTTTTAGAAAATCTTAGTGTACATTTTTCATTTGTTTTAATTTATTTTTATATGTGTTGTCTTGGCATACCAGCTGCCTCCCAAATGAGACAAAAATTTGTTACACACAACAACAAGCAACATTATTAGTTATGTTTCTTGTATAGCATGCTATAATATATAATTCAATTAATTTAATTATTTTTGTAATAAAAAAGTAGGTTATCATACTCGTTATAAGTGTTTGAAATTATCTATTTAAAAATGTATATATTTTTTGTCCTTTATATAATATCTTGAGCAGACAACTACAGAAAACTTTCCAACTTATTAGAAGGGCAGCATAGATATGTCAAAAAAATTTTAATATAAGCATAAAATAAGTCATATAACATTTTAACGATAGTGTTAAGACGTTAATACTAAAAGTTAATATTAGCACTTCTCTGGTAGTACCAATAGAAACTGAAACAGCCCAATATATCTAAATGCCAGTATAGTACCCTTCCAAGTGAATCATCTCCAACATGCTGAATTATAGCAATACCATGTTGCTATGAACTCTGAATATTTTGACATAAATCTGTGATTTTAATTAAAATAAAACATGCATTTATTTTATTTTATATTGCATGTATTTATTAATAAATACATTTATTTTAATTTCTTATTTACTACCTGATGTTATGACAATTTGTAATATACATATTTTTATACAACTAATTTTAAACACACAGTTTGTTTTTTTACATATTGTTTCCATTTTTATACTGTATTTTAAAGAAAACCTAATAATATAGGTGAAGGAAATGACAAAGAAGCAAATTTAAAGGTGCTACATATACAAAATTATAAGCACAGTCTAGTAATTTTAGGATAGTATTAAGATGTACCTTGTGTTGGCTATTTTCCTCTATAAGTTGTTAGCTCATTTTTGTATGCAAACATATTATTTTAAATGCATTAAGTTAACCTGTTACGAGAACAAGTTTAGTACTTCCCATTACAAATATTCCCGTTATATGTTATTTTAAATTTGTAATTCTTATAATACACTATTTTCTGTACCATAAATTTATTTATTAAAGCGTACACTGAAACAATGATATAACTCTAAGAATGTGTGTGAATATATTGTTCCATAATACCATTAAATTAATTTGAATTTATCATTTTTAAATAATTATATAAAACTAACTGACTAGGTTTTTAAAGAATCATAAATAGAAGTTTATAATATGTACATTACGGTTCTATTTCTGACCGTATCTTACTGCACTAAATAACTAGAGGACTGCAACCATTGTGGATTATTTGTACAAAATATTTTACATTTGTCTTATTGTAGTGGTGTACTCTTTGTTTAATTAAAGCAATCACCTGTATAAGCTGTTTTAAAGCTCTTAGAATCAAGGTTTGAATACAAGTTAATTGGTTTTCCAAGTCAAACAACCAAGTTCATCTCAAACCGAATATTTAGCACCAATTAGTGTCTTTAAATTGAGGATTCTTGTCACTAGGGGATCGCTTGGAATCCCTGTCCAGTAGTCAGGATGTGGTGTCGTACGACTTGTAGGTGTGGGATGTGCGCTTGTGTCGAACCGTGCAGAACAGCAACATCGATGAGATCAGACCAAACAGCTGAAAAAGAATGATTAATGATTTATTTTAAGAGAATAGAAGGACAATCAAAGAATATTGAAGAAAGGATTGTGAAAAAGAGGCTGAATAGGTCAGGACATTCAAAGAGTGTAGAGCACATTTAGACTGCTCAAAATTGTACATAAAAAAGAACGGAAAGAAGGAGGCTTAAAAGAAGATTCAGGGACAACATGTTGAAGAAACTGACAGAAGAATTCGATATTGAAGGGAGAGAGAACTGATTGAAGGTACTGCAAGACGGTGCTGGTAGAATGTGTCTTAGTTAAGTTTGAAGTAAGGAGACCCAGTGATGTTAAAACCTGTTAAAGATTATTTTGCTGAAGAATTTTGTGAGTTATTTATGTTTATTTTAATAAATTTGTTTTATATTTTAAAATAACTTGATTAATTTAGTCTAGTACCTATAGGGTTTACATATAATGAAGTAAACTTTTTCACCTATTTCTAGCATTAAAAATAGAGATAATAAATGTCAAACATACAAAAACATTTATTTTTTGTTAAATATGTATTTTTTTCTTATGACTTCATAAATTAACTCAGCTAAACAGTCGAAAAACTTAAACAAGAGCATATTATTTTTTCTGAGAAATTATTGTTTATTGCTCTTGCAAGATTTTATAAATATACAACGTGCCAAACAGGGTTTGTTATCAATAAAAAACAGCAACAGAATATTTAGATTTTTATTTAGTGTGGTGACAGTTGAATGAAGAACACCTAAACTAGTTTTTATCACAACTTGAAGCTGATAAATAAAGCTGAGCACATTTTAAAAACGTTTTTGAACGTAATTAAATAGTATGTACGGTATTATTATTATATCAATTATTTATATCAATTATCTTTGAACATAATTTACATTATGGTGTACAAGAAATAACGGCTACAATCTTATTTTGGTTGAACATTTCCAGTGCCATAATTGAGTTTGCCTTGTTGTCATGATAAAGAGAAAATACATACATACTTGGGCCTGAAAAATCCACTACACTCAAAATCATCTAGCCCTGATAAAGGGGGAAATCCTTAGGAAGTGTATCCAACATTACAGTAATCATTTATAGTCTTGTTTATCAGATTGTAGTAATGTCAAGAAAGCCAAACAGTTTTGAGTTTTTAGACATGCTTGCACATAAACATTCTCAGTTATTATGAAACATAAATGTTATAATTAAATAGTGGTTAAATGAATTTAAAATATAGTTGTGCTGTATAGTTGTTTTTTTTTAAAAAAAAATACAATGACACAACAGACACAAACGGTTGATTAAATTTAACAGGATTTTTCAGTTAATATTTTGTAGCTTTAAAGACTAAGTTGGCGTTTTTTTGCTATTTTAGAGTTCTGTGGGGCGTAGCCCAGAGAGATTTTCGAAATAATAGTAGGCCTAAATTCCCCAGAAATGTCCATGCATAATTTCAATACAGTTGGTTTGAATAGTGTAAGCATGAAAGCAAAACAAACAAAAAAGGCGCTTTCGCATTTATAATATTATTAGGATTAGGATTAGGATGTACTTTTTCCCCACAAATGCATAAAATAATTCAGCCATTTAACAAGCAGTACTTTATGGTGAAAACTTGGTGATTTCATAGGTCAAGTGTAAGAGTACTCAACCGGAAATTGAGAGCCATGGACCAAGCAGATTATTTCATCATCAAATCAATTTTTATAATTTATTTTTTATTCAACTCTCAAATTGGAGACTATCAAAAGATGTTATTCCATATGAATTAAAATAATATATTAAAATACATATAAATCAATATAAAACACTGAATCAAAAGTTGCAGAAAGAATTTGTTAGTTCTATGTGCAAAACAAATCAATTTTTTAATTATAGGGTTGTACCATACAAATACATAAAAAAGGCATATACAAACCCTATTACAGTCATCATGTAGATTATAACGCATTGTGTTTATTGTGAACTTAAAAGGTTTGATGTATGACATTAAACATTATATTTTTTCTTATAGAAAGATGTTAAATTTCTGATTATTAAATGAGTTATTTAATAGATAGATAGTATATAAAACTATAAAAGTCAAATATATGATAACATTTCAAACATACAGCCTTATTACTCTCAATTAGTGATATACTCTCTAAAAATATAAATAGAGAGGAAATATATATTTATGTTTTTACATTAAAATTATATTTTAAAAAGCTTTAAAAAGTCACAATTTGTCTTTCTGAAAGTTTTATGTTAATCTAATAATCTGTTATTACAAGTAAATTATAATACTAAACAAAAAACTGCCTAGGACCCCAACATCTGAAAATTTGGCACTGGATGTACGGTAAAAGAATTGTCCCAAGCTCATGAATATATTAACATGCCACCAATTAGCAACCATTGTTGATAAACTATACATATATCCTTTAGTATGAAGCCAATGATCTGAAATTTTATTTATATCCCATATTTTTGTGGGATCATCTTGAAATTTTACTGTTCAAAATTTTACAGACTTATTAAATTCAGTGATAAAGGTACCCACTTAGTTTTGGTGAAGGCCAACTAATATATATTTTCTGATATATTTTTGGAATTTAATGTAATATTTAAAACCATGTGACATTACAAATCATTGGCAATATTATGGTCTTGGCAATGTAATGAGTCATCATGAATTTTGAAATTACGCAGTCAAAGAAAGATTAGAATTTGTTGAAAAGACATCCAAGAAATCTTATATCAGTCTTATCTGTTATTGATAAATTATTGCATGGGCCGTAAACATTTTCAAATTATAATGCCACACTTGTTCATTGAAATAAATCTTACCCTAATATACAGGTATAAAAAGATGAAGATAGACAAGTTAACATTTGGGCTATATGAAAGTTAACTCTGCTATATGTTATGCCTCATACAAGATCAAGACGTTTAACTGTTAAACCAAATACTTTATCAGTCTGTTATTAATTATAAAATTATCTTGATGGCACTTCCATATTTTGGTGTCTTCCAAAAAGTACAGCATTCTTACCTGAATAAATGATATGACAAGGCCTACAATGCCGACAATGTGGAGTCTTGTAATGAACCACATCTGGACTTGTTCAGAGCAGCCTTTCATGTACCACATCTCAGGGTTATAAGCATTTGGTTCTTGATGACCACAATCTACAACAATTTGATTAAATCATTATGATGTGCATTCTCTATCATTTAACACATGGAAGAATAAAGAATACAACTCATACTTTATAGTACAGATAAATAGCTGAAGAATTAAAGGGAGCAAAAGGAACCAGATTACAAAAACATACAGGCAAAGCACATGTATACCCAAATGCTAGTTATTTAGCAGGGGTGCCAATTGTCCAGAACACTTTTGATATTACTTATTTGGCTGTATTTCCTGTTATTCCTGTTACCTTCATCTTGTTTTTTATAAACAGTGACCTATAAACTCACTCTCTTTCAACAAACCATTTCTTTTATTACAATGTTTTGAATTTAAATTCAATAATTATTCAAGAAATCAATTACATCTTGTATTTTTTTATAAAGATTATCATTTTACTCATACAAATACAAATACAATATTATATTTTTTATAGTTTATTGATAGTTTTAATTAATAGATAGATTTTGATAGTTAATCTGGAAAATCAAATGCCCATACAATGGATATATTAGTTACTTTACAGGGCAATAATAATCCCATATTCAGATAAAAAATTGTATTTGTCCTTATAGTATACTGCGATGAGAGTGAGTACAAATGAACTTTACTTTCTTGGCTAGAGTACTAATTGACTATGTTCTCTCATTGATGAACATTACTGATGGAGAAACACACAGTAATTTCTCTGCAACACACCGTTTCGTTGAGTTTAAAAAATGAAAGCAACAAAACAGAAACTGAACAAGAAAAAGGGATAATTATAGGCAGTGTGTGTAGTGCCGAGAATTTAGCTGTACCGGAGCGACCATGGTGTAAGTATAATGTACTGCCAAGGTGTACATACCGCGCTGATTCCCCCCCCGCCCCCCTCGCACAGGTCAGCTTGGCGTTACATTTGCAGACTTCCAGTTAAACTGTTTGATTTACCCACTTAACTAGAGCAATTAATTGTAATAAACTTTGATATATTCTGGTTTATTATTAAATATATTTTATAAACAGTAGCTATTTCATGGTGAAAACTGTAATATAAAATATATTATACTTACACCATGGGAGCGGCTAGTTACTGGGTATAGCAATAAAAATCTTTTTGAATATTAATAAAGACCATTTTATTTCGTAAACTAGGCTAGAACATTTTTAATGACAAACAAGAAAGCTATGATTTTAGACATACTTTGAAAAATTACTGTGCTGTCGTGCTAATACATTATTGTAGCCTGAAAAAGTATACTGTAAGAATGCATTGTAAAAACTATTAAATATTGTAAAAGTAATATTTTTACATATTTCAACGGTAACACGAACATGAATATTGTGCGATAACCTCTAAAGTAATGTCCCCAACATTCCTCTCCTTTTTCCATTCCCATTTCCTTTCTTTGGAGGTTCTGCTATCTTGTTTGGGTGTCGGCTGCTAAACGATGTCTGCTTAGCTATGTCATTACATAGGGGTCAGGCTTCCATTCTGCGGAGCGGGGGACCTTGGAGTTTTAAAAACAGTAGGGCTAAGACAATGACTTACTGTCAATGAGTTCTTTAATGGTGTGAGTATGTTATTCATACTGCTGAACCCTCTTTCACAGTCAGCGGAACTACAGGTTATTATTTTAGTGCAGTTTATAAGCTCTTGCAGTCCATCAGGTACCCGCCTGCTGTTGTCCAAGTAATCCCTGTAAGCAGTCACAGCTCTGTTGATTTCCAACTTGAAGCGTTTTGTATAGCTGCTCCAATTGAGTTTGGCCAAACCCAGGTTGAATATCAGTAGGCCAGTATTCGGGTTCCAAAACTTTTAGTTGCTCTACAAACTCCTCGTTCTTGATAATTTCTTCGCTAAGCTAGCGGTAAACATTCTCTTCTTTAAGTTGCTGATTACACTAGAAATCAACTGCTTACCATTAAATGATATGATTTTTAGGTTTTCATTTAACTTTACAGAAGCAAAACAGCCTTCCCTCATGGTGACTTGTACCTCCAGAACCCCCCCCCCCCCTCTTGTCCCAGATTTTTCTTTCAAAAGATTCCAGATATCTCATTGATCTATGAATCAGTTTGTCTGCAAATACAAGGGACGTGCTTTCTGTTTTCCTGACTTTCAGACAACAAAGCCAATTCAGCAAGAACGTCATAACATAAATGCTAAGTTTAACAAAAACTTATGGAAGTCAGCTTCTTCAATAAACCATTATATTTGCATCTATCAGTGATGTTTCCTCTCTGGATCATCCATTGCTTTAGAGAAAGTGGCTGGCTAAGGCTTGATAACCAAACCACACGGCTGAAACATTACGAAAACTGCTTGCTACCCACCTCGTGCTTAAAATTTCTGCCGATGTTTATTCATTTTAATATCGAGCTCCTGTGCACATTCTTTTAACTCTCGCTTATTCTTTGGAGATGTGCTGTACAATGAATAAATAGTTTATCCACGAAATGACTGGAAATGGTTTTAACCCCCCGGCTACTTCACTTATGGCATCCCCAATAGCCAGTTTCCAGTCTGTGATTCATACAGCACCATAAGATAATATTAGGGTAAACAGATAAAAATCTCCTTGCTACACCTAAGTGCTTTCCCAACATGGCGTTTGCCCCGTCGCTTGTAAAGGAAACCAAGTTTTGTTTGAAGTACTCGCCATTAAAACCATATCCTTCAAGGCACTGGTGAACACTGTTACAAACTGTCTCAGCTTTTTGATCAGAAAGCTCGACTAAGTCCAAAAATAAAGTACTTGGTGGTTTATCCTTGCTAAATTCAAAGTTTTAAATATACAATGAGGACGGATTTAGAATTGATGCTTGTATATTCATCAATGATTATTGACAGTTTTCCCGAAATTCTTTTATTTGATTCAAATGCGCATTTTAATTTCCTTTGAAATATGATCTATAATTTTCGGCCGCGCTATACCTTGAATGAAGGCCTACGCCGATATCTAACCCATTTAGTTTTTGTAGCTCAAGCAATCCGAAATGGTCGCTGTACGGACGGTCGTTTTGAGCAATAAAATATGCCGATCTAAACACAGCCTTAGTTGATTCGAGCTGAGCTTGATTCATTTGATCAATTACTTGTGGTCCATCGAGATTTGGTGAGCTTTTGACTGTTTATGTTCAATAATCTTTTTCCTCAAAGATTTGAGTTGATTTGTTCTATTTGAGCCATAAAAACAAACTTTGTACGAAACGCCACTCATAAAAAAAGCGAAACATTTCTTTTTTGTAGGCTCCCAAATTACCGACTTCAAAATAAATTTTACAGCCTAATTTACCTTCCTTTGAGTCTACCAAGGAAAAGCCGCCCGCCTTCTTTCTCTCCCACATATCTTCTGTCCCAAACTTCAGGCCACTGTGTTCTGTGGGGGGGGGGGGTTCATCTGCTGAAACTTCCTTTTCATTAGGCTCAGCGAGGTTACTTATTTTAATTTTAGCTTTTGGATTTGATGTTCCAGGAACTGGATTTGAGTCAGTCATATTAGGGGCACTAAAAAATGTCGTTATATATTTTTGTTTTAGGTTTTAAACATCAAACAAATTATCATACATATAAGATAGAAATACATAAACTATTGTCAAATTGAATCATCAGACAAAATAAAGTAATTTCCTTTAGACCAAATACCACAGGATACATTAAATCTTAATATCAAAAACAAGGTGATTGTTATGCAAAGTAAATTTACAACAACTGGAGTTATAAATTGAATTTAGATCAGCTGGTGACTTTACAATAATGGAATTTATTCTTTTGCATCATGACTTAATAGGTGGTTCCATCACTTCACAAAATTCACAAACTAATAATTAAAAAATTAGTAATAGGCTTTCACAAATGTATTATAGAGGACTCAACTCAAACAAAACTAACAGTATATACGGTACGCTGTTTGAACTCAACCACTACGACTAAGACTTTCGACGATAACAGCTTAATACAAGCACTCGCGACAACATAGAGACCGGGAACGCGAATAAGTCTCGACCTGTCTGTGTAAGTATACACTCCCTGCAGTTAGTATGAGATGGACGGGCGGGGTGGTGTGGCACACCTGTCATGGGAGGGGGAGAGGGAGAGTGAGAGAGCATCCTGATTTTTATGAAGGCGCTAGTTGCGAGTTACATGAGTTGTCTATTGCACAGCGCCTACAATTACCTTGATACCATTCAACGGACATATAAGTGATGCGGGTTTGTTCTTGCCTTTTTATTATCCAGCGACTCGTCACCCGCCTACCACTCTTTACAGGCGGGTGGCGCTCCAGTTCACAGCTCCGGCTCTAGATGCTATACCGGAGCAACGCTCCGCTTTTTAAATCCGGACCGCTCCGGCCCTACTACACTACTGATTATAGGAGAGAAACGAAACCATACAAAGTTTGCTAGTGTCCACAACACTGATCCCTTTTATTTTATCAATGGAGGTACCCCCTCAAGAGACTTAAACATAGAACAAATTTTACAACAGCAACTTGTTTTAAATACAGCACTTAAAAGTTTGACTTTGAATTAGACCTATATAATTAATTCAAATTTATATTTACTCAGATTTATTACATAGTCCTAGTGTTATATACCCACATAACCAAGTCATAATTACACCACTATATCTAATCCAACTTTTACATATGAGATGGCTGGAGGGATCTGATCCTTACAATAGTCTCCTACAATTTTAGAGATCTAGAAAAATTCATATAGCTAGCTGACTTGACGAAATTGTAGAAATGGTTATCTTCCAAGAAATTATATTAGTAACTTATTAAAGCAACTTATTAAGAACTCTGTTCCCTCGAATGACCAAATTAAGAGCTATGTGATTGTGCACGACAAGAAAATTACATTATAATTTCTAGAAACCCAATAGGTTTGCTACTCACCCCATTAGGAATTGAAAACTGCCATAACCACTGGATATGGTATAAAAGTGTTGAAAATCTGCCAATACATCAAACCAGAGAAAGTCCGTCATTTGGCATATTGTTATGAAAAAAGCCAGTAGCTACTTTTATGGACAGCCATGGCCAATGCCAAGTCGAAGAATAGGAGTAATCCAATATTGTGAACTTACCTAATGTTGCTCAAACACTAAACTATGAAAAAGGCAAGGAAGAAGGAAAGAGTGCAAAATTGGTGAGAGTGCTGAGATTTCAAAGGAGACTTTACTATCCCAACAGAGATACAAATGTGTGCTCCCACCTACCTTCTTCAATTTAGAGGTACAAATCTGGAAAATAAAAGCACCTACTTTTAGGGAGATCTTAAGAGATGTAAGTATTTTGGATTTTTCTACTTTTTCAGCCGAGATAACAGACAAGCCCCTGCATCACCACTATATGATCCATCTTATTCATAATACTGTCGATATCCCACTCGGACTCAACAAACAAGTGTTGACCATCACAAAACATCAAAGAATTCACTGATTTTCAGTCTCAAAGCCGATGGCACGGCCATCATTCAACAATAAATAAGAGTGACAGCAACAGATTATATAGTCTGCTCAGAAATTCAGCATATGTTAGCAATGACAAAATTTTAGTTTTTATCTATGATTTTTTTAAAGAAATATCAAAGATTAAATTTGTACTCTTGCTGACAATATCATCATTTTTTTATTTAGCGAGTATTTGAAATTGTTACAAGAAAACAGCAATCTTGACATTTTTAGGGATTGGTGAATGTTGAACAGAGAAAAAGTTAATTTAAATCAAAATAAATTTGTTAATTTTGGTTAACTTTGTGCAGCTTTTAATTTATTATGAAATGAGCTGTGTATAATGAGTTGTGATTGTCATATCACAGAGAATATGAAAGATTTCAAATATTTTGGTGTAATCTTGGATAAACCTCTGCTTATATATTTGTTAAATTAACATTTTAACATACATTCTTGAAGCTCTTTTCTTATTGGAAATTAGATATTAATTTAAAACAAACACTCCAATAATATATGTTTTTTTTTATTTTTGTGAGGCCTTTCGTACTCAATGAGAACATTTTCAGACCCACATAACTCTGATCTGGGTAGTGTTATGTGGGTCTGAAGATGTTCTTATTCACACTATAGATTGTCTTGTGGTTGATATTTTCAGTTAAAATTATTACAATCTATAGTATCACCATCAACAACCATAGTTTTCCCTTCCTAATATAGTGACATCATCAAGGACATGAGGAAGTTTCAATCACTCTTTCATGCAAGTATAAAAAATTAAAGTTGAACTTTATGTTCTACTGATGGCCAAAATGTTCCCCTTGGGTGACAGTGGATTAGGAATTTGAGAATTAAAATCAGCAACATAAATGGTTGGTTCAATTGATGAAATTTCCAAACAATTTGAACCACTTCTCTAAAAGACAATTGGAAGCATCTTGAATTTTATAATTTGTCTACAACTTTGAAAGGCAGCAAAACCCATCTTTACCTGAGAACAAAGTATTGACAGACTTAATATTAACAATTACAGAGTAACATCATATTTTTGCAGAGAAAATTCAAATAAGGGAGGAGTAATAATCTTAAGTAAAGAAACAAATTGAGTGGACACAGGTGGCAATTCGTCTTCCAAAGGGTTTGTGTGTGAGGAGAGACAGTTTGAGTTTTGTGCAACATTGTTCCTTTTTAAAAATTTTTAAGTTTGTTTTAATTGGTCTTTACAGGTCCCCCAGCTCAAATGTTGATGTATTTTTTGGATAAATTAAGTTGTCTTATAGATTTAGTTATTAAAAAATATCCATATATTATTTTAGCAGGGGACTTAAATATAAATGTTTTAAAAAAAATAGTAGCCAACATGTAAAACTTAAAAATATTTTGAAAAGCTTTGATATGAATTATGCAGTAAATTTCCCAACAAGAGTATTCCAAGGGTCTGTATCAGCAATAGATAATTTCTTAACTAGTTTAAAAAAAAATATCAAATATTAGTAACTGGAGTAATAACTATGCTATCTGACCATGATGGTCAAGTATTAGAAATAGTGAATACATGTAGAAATAATGTAAGAAATAATTGTTTAATAAATATCAAGAGGGATTTTTCAGAAGAAAATATGGTAATGTTCAAAGAACTATTAGAGAGGGAAACGTGGCAGAAACGGTTTTTTCTTTCACCTGTGCATGAAAAATTTGGGTATATTTTACAGTACATTCATCAACTACTTTAATATATCTTTTCCAAAGAAATGTTTTAAGACAAAAAAAAAAAAGTTCTGAATAAATGGATAAACCAAGAGTTAAAGGAGGAAAAACAAAATATAATTAAACTAAAGAAGAAAGCTCGAGTAACAAATGATTTGAATCTATCTAAACTATGTAAGCACACAAAAATAAAATCTACAAAACAAATTTACTGACAGCTAAAAAAGATTTCTTTGATCAAAAAATTAAAAAGTCAAAAAATAAAAATAAAACTACTTGGAATATAATAAATTCAGAAACTAGTGACAAGTTAAAGAGCTTTAACAACATCAAAATTAAAAAATAATAACCGAGTAATTGTGAATCCACTGAAAATAAGTAATATTTTCAATGAATTCTTTACAGGAATGATATCTGCCAATGTAAATACGGCCAATGGCACCTGCATAAACAATAATCTATCGGTCATTAGTGGGCAAAATTTATTTGGTTCTAATTTTGAAAAAATATTTTATTTAACACAAACAGATGAGATGGAAATCCAAAAGATAATAAACTCTTTTCAAAACAAATTTTCAAGTGGCCATGATGACATCCCAATGACAATCATAAAAACTGTGAATAAACAACTGAGCAAAGTATTAGTACATTTAATAAATTCATCATTTATTTGTGGTATTTTCCCCTGATCAACTCAAAATTGCAAAAGTTATCCCAATCTACAAAAAAAATGACCCCTTGGATATTAAAAATTATCGACCAGTATCACTATTGCCATCACTATCAAAAATTTATGAAAAAGTAGTTTATAGCAGACTTATGCAATTTTTAGAGAATATTGATATTCTGGAGACTATTCAACAATGGCTTCAGAAAACAAAAATCAACAATCACAGCAGTGGTAAGCTTTATTGAATCAATTATAGAGGCAATAGACAGAGGAGAAAAAGTAATAGGAATTTTTATGGACCTGTCTAAAGCATTTGACAGTGTGAATCATTCACTGCTATTGCTGAAGCTGCAAGAGTTGGGTATAAAAAACAATGCATTAAGTTGGTTTGAATCATATCTTTCTAATAGAAAACAATTTGTTCAAATTAACCACATTACTGAAAAAAAATTATGTAGTTAAATTTCAATCCAACCTTGAATCAATAAATGTAGGGGTAAACCGGCAAGGCTCCATTTTAGGACCTCTCCTTTTTTTTGTGTTATTTAAATAACATAGCAAAATTTTTAAATTTTGAGCCTTTATTCAGGACTTTGTCTCTATGCTGACGACTCTAACTTGAAAGTTTCAGGGAAGAACAGTAGAAGAGATAGAGTTACTGACCTCAATCGAATTGGCTTGTATTGAACAATTTTTTTCGTAACCACAATTTAACTCTAAAATTCTGATAAAACCAAGCTTGTAAATTTTTAAAACAAAACAATCCAATCAAATTTTAGATTTAAAGATTGAAATTAATGACAGTGTAATTGAGAGGGTTGATCAGATAAAATTTCTAGGATTATTGGTTGATAGTAATTTGTCATGGGATGAACATACTAAATTGGTTTTAAACAAAAATAAATTCAGGCCTATTTGCAATTCGAAAGATGTTAAATTTGTGTAGTTTGGAAACTTTTAAAATTGATTTATTATTTCTCATTATATCCAGTCTCACATAGCCTATGGCATTTGTGTATATGGAACAACAAAAATGGAAAACCTCACGGAAATATTGAAAGTCCAAAAAAGAGCAGTCAGAGTCATGTTACATCTGAATTTTAATGATTTCTGTCAAAGAAAAGTTCAAAGAATTAAAAATATTGACCGTTTATGGGCTATTTATTTATGAGGTGCATAATGTTCCTAAGATACAACCCACTAAGGGATTCAACATTATTTTATTCACTCGTACAATACACGACACAAAAATGAGTCTAATTTTCCGAGTTACCGTCTGGAGTTCTACAAAAAAAAAAACAACATTTGCAGGAAATAAATTTTTGGAAAAGTTACCAGAAGAAATTAAAAAAGAGGACAATTGTAATATATTTAAGAAAAAGTTTAAAAGCATTTTTGACAGGTTTAGCTTTTGTACTCTATAGAGGAATTTGAAAAGGGTATTTTTTAATAATAACAATTTGATTTTTAGATTTAGTTTTGGATGTAGTCTTTATTTTATATTATTGAAACTTGACACTATTCTAATGTAAGAAATGTACTATATGTTTTTGAATAAAGAATATTTGACTATTGACTATTGACTATTCCTTATGTTTTTTTCGATTAGGTCACCATTGAATTGGACAAATTCAACAACTAAAGAATCATGACACTCATTATAACCACCAACTTCGATTCATCATTGGTTATTATCCCAAAAGCAGATTACGACATTTGTCTGTGACTCAACAATAAATGTTAAATCAATGAAACATATCATTCAGACCAATCACCCAATTTAGAAAATTAATTATGTATTATACATGGATCCTGCTGTTTCTGTAAGGCATACTTATACCTAAAGGTCACCAATGAAGACTTCATGATCTTAACAATCTCAACTCACTGTGGAACAAAAGTCAATGACCTCAGTTTCATAATTAAGACAGTAACGTCCAACTTGAACTGATTACTTTTACAAATCTTGAAGTGTCTCCCAAAAAGTAAAGACTATTTCAATGACGTAATATGCTATGATGTGATCAGTAATGGATGATAAAACAATCTTCAATTCTACCTTCAAAGATTGATAAATTTTGACCTACACTTCTAGCATAAGTAAAGTAAAGTAAAATAAAGATATTTTATTTTACTAGGCAAAGTTAGGGCTAAGAAGCCCTCTCTAACACAACCTGGGGACCAATGGATTAAAGGTGACTTCCAAACCACCACCAATGGCCGGGCAGGCGAGCTGCTTGCAAGGACAGGATAGCTCAGTGGTCACCCATCTAAACAGCAGCCACACTCGATGTTGCTTGATCCGGTTATCTCCCAATAACTTCCGTACCCCCTACACTGCGCCATTGGCACATTAAGTACTCATTTTTTAAGAAAAGAATTATTGTTGGTGCCACTCATTTCTACGATTATTACTCAAACAAATAACCAACCAAACTCTCAAAATTTTTATCACAGTAAGGCATTGCAGCAAATGACAAAGCTATTACAAAGAATTTGAACAAATCAAAATCTATGAAATTTTTACCCTCCTATTTCAATGGGTTCTTAGTAAACATTTTTACCACCAATGTAAAATTATTATTTTGTTAGACACGATTAATTGTAGTATAGGTACTTTGTATTTTGATTCACAATAACTATAAATAGCAACTATATTTGGTGCATTGATCAATATTTATCTTAATAAGCTCAATTCTGTTACTTGTAACAATGTTTTTACCTTTTAACAATTCTGTTAACTACAGACTAATTTTTCAAACCAAATGAAAATATTTGATGATATTTCTTATAATTCCAGAAGACCATAATGTAATTCCTGAGATAATTATATGAAAGCACTTTTGGATCATTTCAAAAGTTATAGTTTTAGTTACTCACTATCGATCGGTATAGTATGCAAATACTTGAAACATAAAGTACATGGACAGATCCTTCAACTAACTTAAGAATTTGTTCACTCTTTTATTTATCCTATTCAGAGTTATTCATTTCAATATTTACTATGTACCGTATTGACTATGTAGATGTTTCTTATCACTTAATTATTGAATGAAAAAATCTCTAGTATAACAAATATATTCTGATGATCGCTTACGTACTTGTAGTATTTTCAAACTTTGATAGGCAGCACGATTCAGGAACATACTTCTGACCAGGCCAAGCCTTGATATCAAACCAGTCTTCGTAACTTGTAACTCCACAACAGTGAAACTGAAAATTAAATATCTTATAAACTTACAATAGTTAATTTCTAGTAATAATATTCAACTAATACTAATCGAACTTAATATTAAAAGTGTATAGTAATATTGCACATGTATTATTGTAAAATTGATTATGCAATAAAGAATATGTACAAATAGTATTTCATTGATGACTTGAATGAATGTAAGTTTTATTTACATTTTCATTGCATTATATTTTACCTGTAAATTGGATCTGAAGTGAAATATGTACTTCTTAATGGAAAATTAAGATTGTTTTATAATGATATTAGTATAAATATCTAAAGCGATTTTTAATATACCACTGCAACTTGTCTAACATGATGAATAGATGCTATGTTGTTGATAGTGTTTAATTTATTCATTAACAATGTAATTAAATAATTATTCTATTCTATTGTATATAAAAATAAAATTATGTATTATAAAGGATGTTTCAGACTACCCATCCAAAATGTCAAGTAGTCAAATGGCTAACTCAGAGGTTTAGTTTAAACGGGTTCCCCACTACCTACTCCTAAGTAGGTATGTGCCTACATCTTTAGTAAAAAGTAAAAATGCATGTGCCTAAAAACAGAGGGTCATTTGAATCTGAAACATTTGAATACTAAATAAATGATAGATACTATGCATGGAAGTATATTTTATAAATTTCTCTAATATGGTAAAACTTAATTTTCAAAATATAAAAATAGCCATTACTCAAAAATTTCAAATGGTAAGATGAAAGTTCAAATCCAATTAAAGGTCATAAAAAACTGAACAACTTTCAAATTTAAAGTTCGTTTCTATCTTTAATTATTACAAACATGTGGCAAACAAATTATTTAGACAGTAAAAATGTCAAAAAGTAAAATAAAATATTTAAAAAGCAATATTTATTAACTTAGTGAATACTCACTAAGTTAATAATACATTCAAACTTTACCTTACATAGAATGAGAACCAAAAACAAAAAGCTGTGTGTTTGAAGGTACCTTTGATGTAACATTATTGCCAAATGTACGCATAATACATTAACCAATAAGATGTCAAAAGGTAGTGTAGCATAACTACAAACAATATATAATAAGAAATCAATATATATAATAATCAAAATCCCTTGTTTATAGGCTAATCTGAAATTTCAAAATAGCAGCTAGAAATAATGCTTGTATTTTTCAGATTGTTCTAAAAGGATATTTTAAAACTAAGTTTTTTTCTTTTAAGGTTAGTGTACAGTACTGCTCTAGGCAGTCATATTTATTCTGACTGTATTGAAAGAAATAATAATCTCATTCAACAATACAGATGTTAAAAATGAAACACTAAATGACAGTTTTTGTCATTTTTACCAAAATAATCTACCTTTGAAATAAAGTGGAATGAAAATAAGGAATATTCTACAGAGGCTGGCATCAGATCTTGTCACAATAAGCAAATGAGGAGATGAGATCTAACAACAAACTGTCCATGACTACAAAGCTGTATCTCGGTCTACCTCTCTCTGTATGTGGTCCCAGATGACTTCCATCCCATTGTCTGGGGGATTCAGGTAGTGCTCTTCTATACCATATAGAAGTTCATCCTTCATCGTCAATCCCAGCTTCTCTCGAAACACGAATGCCAGTGTTGCCAACATGAATTCCGCCATGAACAAGAATATCACCAAAGTGAAATACTGGAACATAAAAATAGCTAGTGTTCAACTCCTATTATAGTATCAAAGCAATGAATTATTTATACCTCATCAATGGGTCTGTTTGTTTACTTGGAACAGAGCAACCTGATCAGTGATCAAGGCTATTTAATTATACTGAGGAGTTTTAGAACTGAAATGAAAGACTGTTTGTTTGTCCTTACTCTGAATAAAAAATACAAAGCTTTTTATTCAAAATCTCAAAGAGTATCTTAAAAACTAAAATGAAATAATTATCAGATTGGTTCATTCCATAACATTGTTTTTTGGAAGGAAAACTGGTGTGAATTTCAATAAAAATTGAGTGATTGCAATAATTGAGTAATGCAATTTTACTACTCTTGATACTCAAAGAACAATTTTAGAACAGTTTGGAACTTAGAGTAGGATAAAAAACAGATTTATAAAAGTTATTTTGTAAGTGGAAACATTTGTTTTTACATCTAAACAACTATGCTGACACTTAAAGAAAATGGCAAAATAAAACTTAAAGACACAATAATTACTGTATGAAGGTTTAGTAGATAGAGCAAGTACATTAAGATAACACTAACAACCTGTTTCATTATACAGCCATGATAACTAACACAAGTATTTTTTAAATACTTACTTATGTGGGTTTTTCAGAACGAGGAAATATAGAGTAAACCATGAAAAAATTAATTAATACGGTACAAAATTAATAAATCATCTTGTAAGAGTATAAAAGACAAGAATTCTTAATTTATTATGTACTAAACATGAATGAAACAATTCAATCTTGTGTTAATGGATGGTAAAATATTTAATTTTACTAGTTATTTTAAACATATAATATAGTATAACCATACTAAATATAATATAATAAGTAATTTATAAAATAAACATTGGTTTATAGTTATTTATCATCCTGTTGACTGGATGTGGAACTAAAGGGCAAAAAGGTATGTATGGTTTTGGAATAAATATGATGTCTTTAGTGTATACAGGTTTATATACATTTTCTTTGAGTGGTATAAGCAGTTAATTTCACTCTCTGATTGGTTGTAAAGAACAATTGTCACTTTGGCTCCACAACTAAAAAATGACAATGTAAGAATCACTTTTTAAAATTTTGCACTGATTGGGCATACTACGATTAATTAAGAGAGCGTATGTTAACTCTTCCTTTTGTGTGAATTATTAGCCCTCTAAATTCTAAAATATTAAACTGATGTTTGAATTCTGTAGTCTGTTTATGTAGTTGTATATTTTTATTACAATTTTTATAGCAAAATTAGATCATATATTATGTTTCTTTTATGCTTATAACCTGTATCAAAATATCAGATAGTCTTATAACTTTTGAGTTTAGGGGATTAATTAAATACCGTATAAATATGAGATACGATTAATGTCAGATATTAAACCAGTTTCCTGTACCAAATATTTTTATTCAAAATTTTTTTATTGATGAAATTAGTGAAGTTTTTTTATAAAAAAGCTACTGTACTCTGCAACAGAATTAATATATTTGTTGGTATTTACAAAATTAATCCTATAAAAGACTTTAAAAGTGCACAATATTAATATAACTGAGCGATTCTTTGCAAACCATATTATATTATAAGCCATGCATGCAATCTTAAGGGAAACTTCAAAGTTAGATCGTCATTGCAGGTTTAATAAGACTAGCTACTTTGCTTCTTAATAGATTTGTGATATGCCAATTCCAATACGTAGAAGCATAATATAGCCAATTGGAGACAAATCAGATATTAATGATTATAGACCTATAGCTGTTCACCTTCAATATGAAAATTTCATGAAAAGGCCTTGACAAGTACATATTATATACAGTACTTTTCATTAATAACATCTTAGCTGTTAAGGAAAACTTCAGAGTAGATATTTGTTACAGGTCCGTACAGTTTTAATGAAATAAACTAATATGTTTCTCGATAGGTTTGAGGAAAACTTATATTTATCAATTTTAATACCATATCCATAATATATTTATTTGGAGACAAATAAGATAATTATAATTACATAGTTATAGCTATTTTACTTACGATATCAGAAGTTTATGAAAAGGCTTTCCATGGCCAATATAAGTATTTTTTTTTTATAATATTTTAAATAATGATCAGCACGGGTAAGCCTGTCAGTCCTGACTGAATTTATTGAACCTGTGATAGTTTCACAAGTTAACCAAACAATAACATTTTGGACTATTCTTATGTATTACTTAATATTTTTGGATCTGTACAACATAATTGATATTCTAATACTATTTGAAATGAGATTAAATAAATGGCTGATTAATTGGTGGGATGTCTGTGTGAGACAGTAATAAATTTTAATGATAAAATTCAAAAGTAACATTTAAGATGCCTTAGTGATCAATTTTAGAATAGTTAGGTACCATTTCTGGTTGTACACATATAAATAGGAGTCTAAAACTGTTGCACAATCAAGCAAAATAGTTAATATTTAACCAACAGATATTTACAGTTATTTTATAAAAAGAAATATTATCAGAGAACATAAAATACTATAAAATGATCAAACCAATTTTCAGTGAAAAATATTTACCATCAAAAAATATTTTGAACTGAAATTGTGATATTGAAAATATTATGTTAAAAATATTCTCTGGACTGTATTTTGTAAAACAAAATGTAAAATTTATACTATTCTAAAACGTATGAAATATATTTTTTTCTCATAAATGTATTCTTGTATATCTTTAGGAAACTTTTAGACTGTGTCAACATAGAAAGCTAAAATATTTACACTAAAATGTTAGGAATTTTTCGTAATTAACTACTAGAACTAAAATGGAATGTCTTTATATGGTCAAACTTTACTAATTTATTACAAGTAACTATAATATGTTGGTATAAGTTGCTAATTGTCTTTTTCTTATGAAAAGCAATAAGATCGAGATAGATACAAATATTATTTAAAGGAAACAACGTGACATATATCAACAACAATATAACGTATTATTTTATATACCTGTAATAGTGTTTAATGCATAAATCTGTAAAGTGTTAACATAGTATTAGATTAACACTATAGCTAAGGTGGAGTTAATAAGTAACATGTTTGCTTGTATAGCTTATACAAACTGGAACTCCTGCACAGCCCAAGATTAGACATTGTGCCACTTGTGAGTGAAAGTGTCGAAAACACTACCAACAGAAAACTTACCGTAATGAGAAGACATCTGCTCTGGCACCAACTGCCGCAGCAGCCGAAGAACGTGATGATGAAGAGGGTGGCTCCGATCGTGATTAGGAGTGAATCAGCCCCCACCAGAGCGTACTGTGGCAGGAGCGTGGTGTAGCCATTGTGAGAGTAGTTCAGCCATACACCAACCCCCAGCACTCCACAAGCTGACAACTGCACAATCGACTGTGTGTCATCTCCTTAATATGTATCGGAATACAAATACTGTTTTTGAAGTTCTCATGAGTTCCAATGAAAAAATCAATAACTTACAGCTAACGAGCAATTTAATGATTGGGACTGTAATGAGAATACTTTTAATGTAACTATCAGAACACTGTACTAGTTCATGAACACTTGAAAACTAAAAACATTTTAAGACTGAACGGTCAGCAAACAGTCAGTGCTTTAAGTTGGTGGGAAAATCAAAGCAATATGAATATTGATTAAATCACTGCAGTTAATGAGTTTTAAAATATATGATTTAATGTTCTCCTACATTATATTATGTCAGTATCAAACCAGACAAACAGATACCCTCAATGGTAGTTTTCTTTAGCATTTCATTTGTTTGTGTAGAAAGTAACATACCATTATGAAGGATTGTATATACAGGACAGAAAATATACGTATATACTCGTACAAGGTGTTTGAAAAGTAAATACCCAATTTTATAAGGTACCTTAACATGCTCCAGGAACAAGAGTGGCAAGTTTTTTTTCTACGTGGGAAAGTGCAAGAAACATGTTGCTCATGCAGGATGCATTCCTCACTATCACGGCGGTGTCAGAAAATAGTGAAGGAACCTTATGAATTAAGCTTTCTTTTTATGCTAGTCACAATTTTCACCATAAAATGAAAATATTTTATTTAAAATATAAGATGAGAATTGATTTATTGAATACCCTGTAGTATATATAACACATATCACCAGCTGTTTCTGTGTAATTAGCTACCAAGTTCTAAAATCTGCAAAGATCTCCAAGGTCTAAGATCTGTGGAAAATCTGATCTAATTTTAAGAAACTTAACATTTGTATACCTTTGTAAGTGGCACAAAAGGAGAAAAAATATTACTGAAGTTAGCCTTTGATGCCATATTTTATTATTCAGTGGTGAAGTAACAGTATAAGTCGCTTGCAAAAGAACAGTTCTCTAAATGATATCACTGATGAGTCTGGTTTTATTTATTCAGCTGTGATAGTTTGTAAGAGGAGCTGATTGCTACTTGTAAGCAATGTGATACGTACAGTATTCCAAATTCTAAATTCAGGTAACAATAGTTATCTAGATAACTTAAAAAATAGTTAATATTGTAAAGCATTTTCAATATTAAGTAGACCCCTAATACATGTTTTGTAGATAACAACCTTTTTGATGTTTAAATAAATAGTGGACCTAAGTACTAGTACACATCTAATAAAATTAATCTATTTTTATTTCTATATATATTTCTAAACAAGTAACTTAAGTTTACTAAATAACATAGTAAAAAGTTTGTATGGTTAAATTTATTACAAATTTATATTTACATTTGTAATATATTCAAAATTTAAAAGGATTATTTTTTAAATTTATTTTAAGAATAGTAAGGCTTGTATTCTGCCATTAGTTTTCACATTAAATGCAATTAAGAACTAAATTTGAAGCAAGATTAAACAATATTTTTACCACGTTTAATTTTACCAGACTGAGATTACAGTAGTAGAGTGTGGTGATACTCCCCATTTGATATTGTGCTGATTGGTAGGCTAACTGTTAACAAAATAGATTTTATTTTATGATCACTATATTAACTTTAAATTCCCAGTTATCATCAAACACCTATTATTTTATTAGTACTTTGGTAGATGATTTAACTATGTATTTATGACATCACAAAGTATATGTAACATGATGTAAACAAACTGATGTATCAACTGCTCAACTTACCCAGAGAATGATATTCAGGTAGCAGAAGATGTATCTCACGCAGGTATACCCACTCCGCCCCATCGGATAGTTTGTTCTGAAACAAAAGACAAGCTATTATAAGTGACAAAAAGACAAATTCATATAGTAGGACATATATCTCATACAATTTCCACTCCAATCCGTTGGAAAATTTTTTTTCTGAAACACAAGACACTGCCTCATCAGATAGTTACACAAGGCAAGGTATTATTTCAACTGACCAAAAAGATAATATAGAACTAAGAGAAGATGTTCCTCACACAGCCATATCACCATTTATTTATTTCAGTATATTCGAAAACAATAACTGTGAATGTACAACATTTTTCTGCATTCAAAAATTATATTTTTACATTCAATGTTTCTGTAATTATTAAGAAGGAAGTAAAACTATTGAAATTTCAAATTAGATCATTGAAATTAAACATCATTATTAGCTGATTTATTTAATAATACAAAAACCTTCAAAACATATTGTAAACATTGTCTTATGAACACCATGAAGAATAAACTCAACTGCCCACAGTTTTTAAATTTTTTAAGTATTGATATACTTGTCTAATTTTCTGATGAAGAAGAGGGTGTAATAGAATTGCATAGCTAATTTTTGCTATCCTAAGTATTTTTTGAACAGTAATTATATTATTAAATAAATCAATTCAACAGTATATCGAAAGACCATACAGAACTTATTGAAACCTTTACTAACCAATTGAACAAAGCAGCGTCATTATAAATGTTAATATGTCACTTATACAAATGTCATATGATTGTACAGAGTTTGTTACAACATTGTTTACTGTGCAATTTTCTTGTTACCAACATGGATATTCTTAATACACATGTAAAAATATTAGAATTTTATTATTACCTTTAACTTTAACCATTTTACCTCAAAATCAATAGTGTTCTTCTTTGGACCAATATGAACAGAGGTATCAAGTTTTATGTCCCTAAAGGACCTTACTATCAAGTGTTATCTCATGAATAGATGGGAGACAGACAGAAGAAACATGAGAGATTTAGAATGACATTATAGGGTATTCTACTAGTCTTAGTAAATATCATTAGTTACTACCTAAATAATATCTAAAGCAATCATGCAGGTTTATGCAGGGTCCGAACCAACCAATCCTTTACAAAATTCCATGTCATCAAAAGAGTTAGTGAGGATCTTATATGATACAGGAAACATGATTATAATACATTAGATCCTTTTTTCATCTGAAAAAAACCTAAAAAAACAGTATCCGGATTATAAGGCAATGCTAACAGTCCCAAAGGGAACTCCTTTTAAGTTACTGGATATTACATACTTTTACAATAATAATAGACATTCTTGTCACCCCCTCCAACCCTAGAAAAAATTCCTTTTTTCCATACTACCCTCCCTACTTCTTTATCATATATTCAAATAAATTGCGTTACCGTACGTTGGTATTATTTAACAATGACCAGGAAGAGTGTATGTATGTGCCTTCCCATATTAAATCGATTTCACACGCCCAACCTGCACCCGGGGTCTGCTTGTGAAGTGGCTAAGGATGTTACATATTTGTTTTCAATATAATAATGTTTATTTTGTCCCAACATATCCATATATTGCTATTGGTACTATATTTTACTAAAATTATATGTCAATCTTCAAAAAGTGTACAAAAAAGGCAAGATTTAATTTTCAAGGCCTAGTTATCGTCACACTATAGGTTATAACAGAATGAGAGAAAGCAAAAAGAGCAAGAATTAATAGTGAACTATAAAATTAGAAAGCATTTAGTTTACGACGATTCAATTGAGTAGGAGTAACCACACAAAATATAGGTTGCAGGTCTCACTGCAAGGCTACTCAAAACGCTATCCAGTAAAACACACAGACCTAGGTATGTACTACCATTAGTGGAAAATGGTGCATTACTAGTGAACTCTTTTCTCTGGTCCTAGTAACTAACCTCAGTGATACGCCTGGTTTGGATTGATTATCTTTGGCCAAGAACGTAGCCAGGAAAAAATTTGGGAGGAGGGGTGTCCAGACAACTGAGTTTTCCCGTAGTGGACAGAGAGTAAGGCCCCACTTTGTTCCTTAAAACGTTCCTGACCCGTTTAGGCTATTTGTTGAGAACGTTTCAGCAGTACATGTTAGTAATACTGAATTATTTGAATAATAATATGCGTTTACTAAAGAAGTAATTGTAAAAAATTAAAATATGGGGAGGGTCCCTTGGATCCCCCTCGCTAAGTCCAACGTCCTTGTCTTTGGCAGTATAGAATAGAAACATTTTTTATTTCCAAAAACATATACACATAGATATTAGATTTATTTACATTTGATAAATAGTAAATTACCCTTTTACTATACTTACTAAGTGGCGATAAAATAAAATAATTTAATTTTAAGTATAGTAGTTGGATAATATTATTTATATAATTTAAGTAGACTATTTATTACATATTAACATATATTCTAAAATGGAAATTAGCCTACATGGGCAAGCAGCCTGTGCGTAGGCTAGAGTCGTACTAAAAAGTGTATGTTATCTAGATGTCGAAAAAAGTGTTACTGTTACGTGTCGGTGTGTTTTAAAGCATAAAATGTAGAAATGTAGTTGTGTGATGCAGGAGATAAGAGATAATATTGTCGTATTAGACAAAACCATCGGTAGAATTAACCCTAGAACTGGCGGTCATTTCATCCTGTAGTGTCGGGCTGTTTTGGAGCTTCACGCAAGGTTTTTTTAAAAAAATTATGAAAAATATAAAATAAAAGCAATATTTATATAGCCTATTTGTTATTTATTATAAAAAGTATATATTTTTGTGTTCAGGATTAAACGTAGAATTATACTATATTGTAAAATTAACCATACAAAATTTTTTTAATAAACACTTGTTTTAATCAAATATAAAATTTACGAAAAATATTTCAAAATTTGGGGGGACCATACCAAGCAAATGAAGTTATAGTGAGATATATTTAAAAGTGAGATAGCCATTCTGTGTCAAATTTTATCTAGTTTCAGAAAAACATAAACATTATACACATTTATGAAAGCATCATAAAGCTATAGAACAAAAAGCAGCAATGCGCATAAATTCTGAAAATCAGATGTACACGTAAGACTTTGGTAAAACAAGTTTTGCTAATACATTTAACTATGAATACATGTTATATTGCATATTTTCTTACTTAGAATAAAATAGAATATACAGTACTAATGAAATAATTACCATAAATTGTTTTTTGAAAAGTAAAAAAGTTGCATTTTGCCATTATTCAAAAATTTTGCAAAAAATTTTCATTCAGCAAAATATAAAATCGTTTCTAAAGCTTGTATTATATCAAAATTTATAAATTTATGGTTTATAAGTAATAGGAAATATTATGTAGTTATAAAACTATAAATATAACTAAATATATGGAAAAATTGTAGAATAACCCAAACAGTTATTATATATAACCAAAGAAATTACAGGAAATATATATTTCATTGTGAAAACTATCTATTTACCAAAAATAAATAGTTACTTCAGAGCTAAAAGAGTGCTATAAATAACGTTTAGTAAGTGAAAACAATAACAAACTATGTGAAATGAATTTTAGCCGTCATTTTGCCATAGCTTACACAAAGCCGGTAATTTCTCAAACATATTTAAGTAAATAGAAGTTGATTTATTCTAAAATATATATGTTTAGACTACTACGACATCAAAAAACACACTACATATTAAATACGACACTAAAACACGCGTAAAACTATTAAAACTTACAAATATCCACATCTCGGCACGAAAGTGATACTGAAAGGCAGCGGCAACATGGCGGTCACAACAAACTGTGTCGTTTTCTTTTACGTTCAAAATGACAAGCTTGCTACGTCATAACCATAATACAAAGAGGAATAAAACTCATCTATTCCCTAGCATTTTTCTTCCCGAATCCAATGGTGCATGAATTATATCGATACATTACCGGAGTATATTGTAAAAAGTACTTATACGAGGGAATCTTTGACCGGCAAAATTTTGACGGTTAACACCACAGAAGCGGCATTGACCGACAAAATTTTGTCGATTAACATTTAAGGGTTAAGACCACATACGATATGACGAGCGCCGGGGATGAGGAGGGGTCAAGGTCAGGTTGGTTCCCAGTCTGAGTGAATGAAAGTCTCGGATCCTTGGACTCCAATTTGTAACAACAGTTCTGTGACATTATATTTAAATTTTGTAATACTACTTTATTCAAATAAATTTAAATGCTGAAATTGGTTACATATGTTTCTAAATAGAATATGTGAATTATATCAATTTATATAATATCAATAGTATCTAATCGCCCACTAGCTTTCTTGGAATCCAACGCCGAGAAAGAGCAGTATTCGATTGAGAGGCAGTTGTGCTTGCCACCAATGACATACAAGGTAAGTTAATAGCAGTTTTTTCTATCAGTCATGTTTATATACTTGCATTCAATAGCAACTCGGATTACATAGAAAGCATTTAAAAGAGTGCCACTCGTAAAAGAATTGTCTATCTACAGGAAACAAGTTTTATATCAAGATTAAATTTTGAATAAATATATCACGAAGAGTTTTTATTACAAAAGTATGATCAAAATAAATTAAAACGTACAAAACTACAACGGGATGAAAAGCACAAGACACTCATTAATTGGCTGTACATTGGAAACAATGACTGTTCAAAAATGGGAACCGGTGAGAACCAACTGAGAATGGAATCAATTTGTCGCGGTAATGTCGGGGAAAGTGGAGAGAGGAGAGTGATTTACTGTTTAGACTTGTAAGAAATATTGTCAGTCTGGACTCTAGGTCCTGCCGTTCAGTGTGAATACAACACCATTAGCAAACAGGCTTCTGAGTAACAATGGAAAATATAAATTACACAACGTAAAAACAGGCTCGGAAGGGACAATTAACATATGAATAACACGGAGTCATCGTTTCTGGCAGGATCCCATAGATCGCGGAAACTCCCACGGCCAATTAACAGCGGGTGAAATTGAGCTGAGCGCAACCAGCTAATTGTAGCAAAACAGCTGTTTCACACTCCCCGGCTGTCGTGAATCTGCCGTGGAAAAGTGGTGAGATAAAACCACCCGTGACAAACGCTGTGGAGTCGACGACCGTTTGGGATCACTTGCCGGTTGTTCTTCACCAGGTCTGTTGGAGACGGTGCTAAAAACTCGCCAAACTCAAACAATGGTGTACTGTCTAGTTAGCTTATTGACTATCTGAAGAGCACGCAGTAGGCATACTTATTAATTAATTGTACTGTTTTCCAAATCAGAAATAGAAGAAACATAACAGCATCAATAATGACTTTTTTATATAATTATCATCCGTAACTGTGATTGATGAATCTATCTTCACTATTACAACTCCCAGTAATTATTCATCAAATTAATTTTAACTAAAACAAGAACAAGTTTCGTCTGTTAAATTTAAAATTGATTTAACTAAAAGCATCCCCTGCCTTTTTAGGGGTCGAAATGATCGCAACACACACACGTTTTCATCTGAAAATTATTAAATTAGTAACAAAAATTGCTTCCACTAATATTGCATTTAATCAGAATTGTTTCATAAAGATTAGTAGAATTGTAAAATTAATTAACGTTGTTTAAAGTTTTAAATGTTTTACACACTTTAGCCTTAGTATGGCTTACTCTTTCAGATTTTACCTCGTTTTTATCTTGTTCTCTTAGGACAAGAAGCTTATAAATTGCACTTAGTCCTGTAAGAACCGTTGCGCTGCTTCCGGAGTGATAGGATATTCAGGATGGGTGAGGTTAGGGAGTGCACTACATCTCAAAGTCATGTCTCCCCGAAAGAAGGGGAGGCCAGCTCTCCAATCAAAGTAGACAGGGGGTGGCACACTCTTGTTGAGGCTAGCAAGAACCTCTGATAGTTAGGCAACAAACCCCACCAACTCCAACAGTCATCTCCCACAGTAGACTAGACCTATCGAATTGTCCATGAACCCCAGAATCTCGACATTTGCGGTTAGTGATGTGCCGCTCCTGGACATCCATAAGGTTGCTCAGATTTAAGTGACACATCGGATTTTGCTGTGCTCAGTGGTGGGTTCAAACGTAAAGTAATAAACCAGCCAGAAGTGATCCCTGCTGGGTATTTTACCTCGTTACTTAACAAGGGTTGAGGTTTATAGATCGATATGCAGACATATATCGAATAAGATGTTTAAAAACAGAATATTACCTCACGATGTTACGAATCCTGCCCCAGAGTACTATCTGGACCTCTCAAGTATAGAGTAGGAAATTAATTTGCTGAGAACACGGTTAACCTTTCAACTGACTACAAGGTTTCTCACGATCCACAACCTGAGGAGCTCAGGACAGTCCTGTCCCAGATCTGGAAGCTCAGCTACCGCTTCTCGCTGCTGTCTATTGTCCTCAGGCGACACACTTAGAGGACACGAGGTCTTGTGGAGAAACCGCGCAACGTGATCTGCCTTGAGAACTGGCAGACACTGGGGGCTCGGCCCGGCGCCGTCAACAGGAAGTGTTACAACAATCAGGTTGTCTTCATCTGCGGTTGTCGAACAATTCGTACTACCGCTTGTCGTTACATCCAACAATATCATACAAGAGAAACGTGAAATAGTGAGTTATATGGATAGCATACATCAAGCCTTTACGGACTGTAGATAGTCGTAATGTAATATCACCAAGGAGTAGGTGTTGTGAAAAGACAAGAGTTTTACCCCACAAGAACAATGTTAAACTTCAAACCATCTTCCACCCTTATATTTGACCGTACAATTAATTATGGGAGATGTCTAATTTTAAAGATAATTCAAACACTTTTTAGTTGTTCTTGTAATGTAAACAGTTTTTTTATATGTTATTCATTAAGTGCTATAAAGTTTGATCATTCTTCTCTGAACGACCAATAAAAATAGTTAAACAAGTGATAAGTTCGGATGTATATTATTTGTATCTTTAAAATGCGCCATTTTACAGAACTGTATGACTAAAATAGGCCGTAAAAGTTTTGGAATGCGTATGAAATATATCTTTTAAATGAGATATATCTCATACTTTCAAGACCAGAGTTAAGGATGGCAAAGTGTTTCGCGTTTTAACATAGTTATTATCTTTGTGCTGTTCTCAAATAACCTCGCTCATAATTGAATTTAAAATTAGGTTTATGGACCTTTATGTATTAATATAGAGCTATGAACATATTTAGTACTCCATCCAATAAACTACAATACTAACTGTTGGGGTTGTCGATTTATTGGTAATGAACAACCATTCGGTGTATTGTATATGGCATCTTTGCTTTTTGGTCATAACCATCTTAAATTCATGTTAAAAGATAAACTGTATGTTACTGTATCCTACAACATGTTATTCGACATTTTTGGGCTGCACGAGATAAAATATTAAACAAAATAGTTTTACCTTTTTCAAGCTGTGTCAAGTACTGTTTAAAAAATTAAATCTAGTTTACACAAAAGTATTTTTTTTTTTTTAATTAAAAAAAATTCAAATTCAAGTTACGTTACTGCGCATTATAGATCAACCTAGATAGAGTGAAGATTGAGCATCACGCCAAAAGCCGTATAATCGAATAATGTACGGCGTAACTATGGCAAAGCGGCCGAATCAACACTAGACATCGTGTCGTTCTGAAATTGGATTGTTGTTTTTACTTTCCGGGCATTTTCAGACAAAGAAGTTGTTAATGAATCTAAGGTTTTCGTGTAGTAGTATACGATTAAATTCACCAAATACAAAGATCTTATGAAAGTGCATTTAATGTAACGGCGTGGTAATCAGCTATGAAACCACGTAGATGTTGGTTTAAAACTTCGCTTATTTACGAAACAGAAAGTTATCGTTCTATCATGATGAGATTGCCAGTCAACCCAGTCTCATGTCATATGCTTCTGGCAGTCTTCGAATAACGGTGGATCGAGCAACCAATATTTAAAATAACGCTAATTAAATAACCATAACTCAATAATAACTAGTGTAACCTGCGTATGGTTACTGACTGTGAGTGTGGTATCAGCATTATCTTACACGGTGGCGTAATTTAGCCTACATATTGTACTCCGTATGACACATCGACCCATATTACATCACGGTGCGGGGTGGGCGTGGGACCGCGAATTAATGTGGGAAGGATACACTCTTTCTGGACATTGTTAAATAATACCAACGCAGACACAAGGTGCTACGATTTATTTGAGTATAGCCTATTCTGAAGCAGGTAGAAAAGGGACTTTCTGCCAATATGGAAAAAAGAGTCATTTTACTTTTGAGGGTCGGAGTGGGTAACACTCCTAAGTTATCATAGCCTGGGAGACAGACCTGTGCGTATGATCCAGTGACTTTGAAAAAGACTGGTCACTTACGCGACTTTGCCCTATAATTGAGATACATGATGTCAGATTTTGACGATCTAGAGTTTTATAATTGTGTTAAATGCATCATGTGATGTCAGCACCAGCTCGTTCGATGCCTTGATATCTTATAAATTCCATCATTGGGTGGTTCGAAATCCACTTGGAATTTCATGATGAAATTATTAGTTATCACTGATATAGTTATTAATGATATTTGTTAAGACACAGTAAAACAGCGTTGTTAAGTAATACTCGTAATTTACAGCACATTCATCCATTACACTTATTGAATTTTATCTTTTACTCATATTTGCCGGATGTGATTACGGCTATCTTTATTCTAGCCCTGTAAGAACAACAGTAAACCTCAAACGTGTACGTATGGTTATAAAGTTATGGTTAATATTTTATTTTAAAGATATATTCATACGCATCCAAAAGTTTTTTTAGTTATTTGGATGTTTTTTATTGGTTGGTTAAAAAGTGTCTGTTCTTTTCCGACTAAACACTCCAAAAGTATACACTTAACAAGAATAAGTAAAAATCATTTGGATGCAAATTAAGTATATTCAAAAAAATGTAAATCCCAAACTCCCAGCGTGTGTCTACTTCCAAAGATATGGTGTAAAAGTGTTTAAAGTTTAACATCGTTTTCGTGAGGAGTAAAACTCACTACAACCAGCTTTTAAATCAAGTGATCAGATATGTTTTTGTCTCAAGGTGGTACAAATTTTGAATATCTATATAAATTTGGACCTGTTAACAATATTGTCTCTTTTAAAATCTGATAAACGTGGGATTGCTCTCCAATAAGAGGTTAACTACCAGCACTCTGTGGTGTGTGTCCTAACATTACACTACGTCACTCGGTAGTCAAAGTGTTAATACCAGACTCGTATACGTTTTATACAAGAAGTATAAATCAGGTGTAAGTGTACAAAATGCTGAAGCTGAATATGACCAGATTTGCGTGGTACGCTGCACGTGCCCGAGCCACACCTGCAGCTGACTGAGCTCACGGACAATATCCGTGGTCCAGTCATCATGTAAATGAGAGCCGCTTGCTTAGTGCAGCAGCGCCCACTAAAGACAGGCTCGGCCGCACTCTGATATCATCAGATACCGATCCTTCCCTCCTGCGGCCTTGCTCGGCGAGAGGGCGGTGTAATGGAGATAAATACCTTCTCTTGGAAACATCCATTCAGCGAAATTCTGACCAACACATTTCGTGTAGAGCATGACTCTCTTCTTAATCGGGCTGTTTCATAGGTCCTCTTGAAAAGAAATACTAGGTGATTTGGGATGACTTATTTTTAAGCCGAACAATATGAATCTTTATTTAAAACTCTTTAATGACGATGGATGTTTTGAAATGTAAGCAGGATCTCTGGCATTTGCCATTGTTTGTCAGGTTAAGCACAAGAATGTGTATTATGCAGATCTCCTAACTTTGCCTAGAAAAATTCGTCTTGTGTATAAAAAGAAAACTTCTAGACTACGTTACTAGAAGAGGTGTCTTTCTTCAGTTATAACAAAATATTGTTTGTTAATATGAAAATGGACGTGCATGCTTAACCTTATATCTAGTTTTTTGAACTCTGGAAAGGACAAATACCAGTTTTTGAAACGCAGTGTTTAAGTTTATTTAATAACTATTACAAATATCCGTTATCCTTTTGAACAGAAATGTTTTTAATATTTGTTTAAGATCAATGAAGGTGTAAACTTAAATCTTTGCATCTAATCCACATACAGTGATAACTTAATAAGAATTAGCAGTTAGGGGTACTGGTTATTTAAACACAGATCGAAGAAGTCTCGAACAAAGCTGAACTAGAACATATGCTATTTACTGTTATACCTAAAGTTTAATCTTTGCAATGTTCTAATCATATTCTTAAATCATGGACTGGCTTTTATATTTCAAAGTTTTAGACAGTGCATGAATAGGTTATCTCGAAACTGTAAAGCTAAATTTAATGTGATGGTGTGTAACCATACTAAAGATAATAACAAAATACTCGCGGCTCATCTGCAAATATGACACATGGTATAACTCAATCAATAGATCTCAGCAACACAAACTAAATTTATTTAGAAATCTTCCGTCACAAGCAGGAGTCAGATGTTACAGCAAACTCCCAGAGTGTATTAAATTTAGAAACCGATGAACATTCATTCAAAAGAAAACTGAAAAATTGTTTGTTGTCCAGAGTCTACACAGTTGACAAATTCATGACACATAACTAACTTTAAAATTTAAGGTTTAAAATGTATACAATTCAACATTTGTTTACTTAAACTTTCTTGGTTATATCCAAGGTTTATACTCAGCTTTATTTAATTTAATTTATTACGTAATATTAAGGTATCAGTAGAAAACCCAGTAATCCAGTAGATTTAAAAATCTTAGTATTACATACAATATTGACATTGATAATACAACTTAATGTTGTTATATAATACTAGCGGACCCGGCGCGCTTCGCTGCGCATTTCAATAAGTTTCCCGCGGCTTCGCACGCAATTTCCCGTTGAAAACAGTACACTATATTCACTTATTTCATTTTCTATCACATTCTAAACATTGCTGAAGATAATTGATAGTCGTTCCTTCGTGAGCTTCTTGGGCGCATTATGAAGGTATGTACCACATTCCTGATACTTCTGTCAAAAAAAAAACAACTAAGGTTGATTTTATAAACATTCTTTATATTTGTAGCCAACGTAAGATAGTAATTATGATATCTGCATTGCTCTTCTGATCAAGCATGAGCATGGTTTATATTAAATAAATATTGCAGTTAAAGGTGAATTTTTACGTCAAATTTGAATTGTATTATCTGGATAGTAAAGTCTATGTTTAACAGTGATTGCAGAAACAGTTTAAACAAAATTTGTCGTTTCTCTTAAAGCTTACTCTATGCTTTAAAACTATAAGTGTAGTAATTAAATTTATATTATATATTATTATTCAGGGTGTAACTGAAATACACTGACAAACTTCCGGAGGTTGTTCCTGAGGTCAAAACAAACCAAAAAGTTCCTATAAATGTATGTCCTAAAATGCATCGTTTTCCGTCTGTCCGTCTGTTTGTGTTTATTACATTAAATTTTTTTTTTATAAACAACCATTAAAGGTTCAAAGTTAAACTTTTCAACATATGCTAATCTAGTAAAGATTGTCAATTTTTAAAAAAATTGAAAATTTTTACCCAACAAAATTCAAAATGGCGGCTAGTTAAAATCTTTGATGGTGAAATTTATCAAAAACTACTTCCTGTATAAAAAATTTACTAGAATATAAAAAAATATAAATTTATTTATAAAACGAACGGTACCTCATTTTTTGAAATCGCTCAAGAAATAAAAAAGTTATGGCATTTTTCTTAACCTAGTAACATATTACATTTACAAGTTTTTTTTCTTCTTGTTTCAAAAGTTAATGTAAGTATTTAGGCAGTATAAAAATAAAACAATATTTTGGGTTTAAAAAACTTTAAACATGATAAATTAGTATTAAATTTTAAAAACGACATTGTAACAAGCAATCTACATGACTCAACTTTCATGGTTTAAACAGCTGAATATGTTTTTCATGTTGAGACACAGCTGATTAGAACAACAATGAATTCAGAAAAGTAAGTCATTTCCTTGTTTATTTTTGACAAGATATGATCTGTTACTTTCACTTGTAGAAACATTATTAGTCGATAGTGTTCTTATTCTATTGAAGATGGCAGGTTACCCATTTAGCCATCAAGCTGACATGATATTTATGTATGGAAAAGCTAACGGTAATAGTCGCCTAGCATCCCGCCTGTATTACGAATCATTTTCCAAATCGACAACAACCTACTCGTTCAACATTTTGCTGCTGTTTTTCAACCGACTTCATGAGACTGGCACTTTGTTACCTTCTACTGCAGACCGAGGTGTACAGAGACAGCGTAGAACTCCTGATTTGGAAGAAAACATCTTACAGCGAGTAGAGGAAGATCCAGGCGTAAGTACTAAGCAGTTAGGAGCAATACTCAACGTAGACCACATGACAGACAGTATGGCGAAGTTCTACATGAGCAGATGTTATATCCGTACCATTATTCAGCGTGTACAAGCCCTTGGTCCAGCTGACTTTCCATTACGTTTTACAGTTTTGCCAATGGTTTTATCAGCAAGCTAACAACCCTGGGTTTTACATCATTAGTTGTGTATACAGATGAAGCTTGTTTTAATCGAGATGGAATAACCAACTACTACAATATGCATCAATGGGCTGATGAAAACCCACAAGCCATTCATGAAGGGAGACATCAACAGCAGATTAAATTAAATGTTTGGGCAGGCATCATTGGAGACTGTTTATTAGGTCCTTTTGTATTACCTGACATACTAAATGGTGAAAACTACAGACATTTCTTACAACACGAATTGCCTGAAATTTTTAGATGATGTTCCCTTGGGTGTGAGAGAGCACTGTTGGTTCATGCATGATGGAGCTCCCGCGCATTTCAGACTAGATGTAAGGCAAATTCTGGACAAAACTTATGGGAAAGATGGATTAGGCAGAGGGGGACCTGTATCATGGCCGCCTCGGTCGCCAGATCTAAATCCAATCGATTTCTTCCTTTGGGGCCATTTGAAAACTCTAGTTTATGAAAGAAGACCAGTAAATACCAGGGATGACCTTTTATAGCGTATCACTGCAGCCTGTAACACTGTAAGGAATACACCAGGAATACTTGAAAAAACTCGGCAATCAATGACCAGACGTGTTAATGCATGCATCGCATCAAATGGAAGGCATATTGAACATTTGTTGTAAAGTTTATTCCGTATTTCTTAATAATGACAGCTTAAAACTCTTTTGTTTAATGTGAGATATGTTTGTTGAATGTTCTAAACAATTGTAGGCTACTGAAGTTTTTTTGAAACAAGAAAAAACTTGTAAATGTGATATGTTAACTAGGTTAATAAAAATACCATAACTTTTTTATTTCTTGAGCGATTTCAAAAAATGAGGTACCGTTCGTTTTTATAAATAAATTTATATTGTTTTTTTATATTCTAGTAAATTTTTTATACAGGAAGTAGTTTTTGAGAAATTCACCATCAAAGATTTTAACTAGCCGCCATTTTGAATTTTTGTTGAGTAAAAATTTTTCAATTTTTTTTAAAATTGACAATCTTTACTAGATTAGGCATATGTTGAAAAGTTTAACTTTTGTACCTTTAATGGTTGTTTAGAAAAAAAATTTAATGTAATAAACACACAAACAGACGGACAGACGGAAAACGATGCAATTTTAGGACATACATTTTATAGGAACTTTTTGGTTCGTTTTTGACCTCAGGAACAACCTCCTGAAGTTTGTCGGTGATATTCAGTTACACCCTGTATATAAATATATTTTTTGTCGCATTATATATGTTTACAAAGAACAGCTGATTAAAAATTTGAAAAGACTCTTCACTTAATAACATATGTTTGCTGCAATGCATTTCTTACGGGTATTTCTGTAACCAGTGGTGCGGAATCCTGAATCGGGAAAGGGATAAAAAGTATCCTATAACCTTCTACAGATCAAGACGAACAAATTTAAAAAAAAAATTAGGCGAATCCGTCCAGCCGTTTGTGAGTGATGCTGTTACACACGAACAGTTTTCAATTTTTATATAATAGACAATACACTGTTATTGTAATTTTGCGAACGAAAAAGAAGGAAGTATAAGTAATAGTAAGTGGATATAAGTAAGTAATAAATATAAGTAATGATATCCACTGAAATAGTAAGTACTGTACATGTTTACAATCACGGGTTATCCTATTTAAACAAACATCGATATGTGATAATGCTGGAAATGCGTGATTTCTTAGAATTATTCTAATTATGCGTATGAAAATGTAGGATTATTCCTTTTTGCCATATCGATATTGTGTACATAAAACATCAGCCTAGTCTTATTATATTTCAAATGTATGCTAAATAATTACTGATTTATTATATATTAGTCATTTATTATGTATTAGTCGCTAAGTACCCGTTTGGGCACACAAACTACTTAATAAACGTTTAACAAGTCCTTTCACAGTGTGTGTACTACTCCAGGGCTACACAGCAGAGCAGGCAGGTTTACTATTTTTATATTCCGGCGATAACATTATCTGGTGAACTCGGATAAGTGCGAGCTCCCAGATAAGGAGAGTTGAGAAATACTACAACAGAACTATTCATGTAGGAGACTCTTTCACAATAATATTATCTTAATTGGCGCATGACCTTGATTTGCTACTTTTATAAGAGTCAATAATTTGAGAATTCTCAACAATAGTTAAACATATAGTATAGAACGTATACATACCTAAAACAAAATAATTAAAAATTCACTTTTTTTCTTTACTAATAGATTACACATATTATTTTACGTCGATGTATTAGCTCTAATTACAAATTTTTTGTAATAGTGAAAATTTAGATATGTTGGCTTACATACACCATTTTTTGCCAATACGATCTAAAAGGTAAAAAAAAAAATAAATAGACTGACATTTTACGATGTTTCAAGTCACGCTTTTAAAATTGTGTTATTGTGTACTGATCAAGGTGCGCTATGATGAGATCCAATTCAAGTATAAAATACTTTTTTCTGTATATTTGAGGAGGTGACTTTTCCAACAAAAATGAATAATAAAAAACTATGAGTTCGTTTTAGTTCATACGGTAAAAACGAACAGGTATTTGCCAGTAGAGCTCTACAGTTAAATGCCAGGTTATGAAGGCTTAGGAGACCAACTATATATATAACCTTAAAAGCACGTTACCTACATAGGATTTCTTATAACTACTGGAATCGTTAAATGATAAAATATGGGTGTTGTTATTATTGAAGACAATAGAAAATAATATATTAGGAAAGATGAAATTGATGAAGTCAGTGAGTCAAAAGACTGCCAACCGATAGTGAGCCATAATCGAGCGTTCTTGCAAAAAGACCCCATATTAGCAACCTAGGGGTTCTGTTTCAAGGCCATGAAGTTCTTCATTTCCAGCTGGGCATATCTAAAGCCCCCCATAAACTATCCAACTCCATCCGAGGAGGAGGCAGGAGGCAGCGGGTAGGCCGGGACTCTTGTCCCTTCTGTGGCAGCTTCTCTGCAACAAGCAGAATGGCTGCTGGTCGTCAGTACGTCCAGCCCCAAGAGGGGCTATTTTGCGTTGGGTCGTGGGGAAATTTGGGTGTGTGGTTTTGTATTTAGGTAGGAGAAAAGTGATGTAGTAGATTAGGTAGTGGAGTTAAGTGGAAGGTCGTAATAGTATAGTTTATTTAGTCTTCTAGGGTGGGTCGTCTAGGATTACTTTTAGTTGTGGGATTTTCCACGGATGGACGGCTTCCCTGGTCGCCCACTCACGGATGTGTTCCCACTCGGATTGCTGCTGCTGCATACATGGCTCTCGCCTGGCCAGTGATGAAGTCATGCAGGCTGGGTAGTCCTGCAGACCGTAGGACGACCGTGTTTCTGACGAACCATGGTGTGTTTGTCAGTTGTCGGATTGTCTTGTTCTGGAAGGCTTCTAGTTCCTTCCTGGTCGTCTTGGAGGTATGTGGATACCAGGCAGGAGCCGCGTATGTCACGATGGGGCGGACTATCGTTTTGTAGAGCAGCAGCTTCGTGTTGATGGGAAGTCCGGAGTGAGGGGGTGTACAGTGTTCAGTCAGTAATTTCCATACACTATCGAACCTGGTCGACCACACAAGGCTCTAGTACGGTATGTACACGATTAGAGAGTGTTAATGGCCGAGATGATAAACTAACTAGGTGCGGTGTGTATCTCCATCACCACTCACTACCAAACCGTAAACCCTATATACCACCCGAGTAAGTTGGATGAAAATACGAACCAAGTAGTAAAGTGGATGAGCTAGGTGGGAGCAAAGTCTTTAATTGCTTTGCCACAGCAAGCTCTGTAGCATTATGCGTCAAATTTCAAGTCAGGTTGCCAAAGATCTACCATGGCAGTTGTATCGAAGTTCCTCTCGTTAGAACCCACTGGGTATCCACCCGACTAAAATAATAAGGCCCTTCAGAGTATGCCGAACCATCCAAGATTAATTGGTAAGAACCAAACTGGGTGGGAATGAATTTTGCTTTTTCTGGATATATATTACTCGAACACCAAATAGATACTAAAATAATAAAATTATGAAGGGGCTATACCACTTGGAATATGAGTGGAAGCGGCAGGCTGCATGGTTAAATACTGGGCCTTGTTACAGATTGTTAGTAGATCGGGTATCTGAAATTCTGATTAACATAGTAGTTTCAGCTTTAAAACTAAACTGTACGAACAGACTACAAGTATATTACAATCATAAGAGTATGCCAATGGCGCAGTGTAACGGGTACAACGGTTATCGCAAGATAACCAGATCAAGCAACAACGAGCGTGGCTGCTGCTTAGATGTGTGACCGCTGAGCGATCCTATCCTTGCAAGTAGTCCGCCTGCCCGGCCATTGCTGGTGGTTCAGAAGTCACCTTTAAGTCGTTGGTCCCCAGGTTAAGTGTTAGAGAGGGCTTCTTATCCCTAACTTCGCCTGGTAAAATAAGACTACTTTACTTCACTTTACTTTAAGAATATAGTTCTCAATATTGAGGGGACAGCATTACTATTACAATTTATATAAATATGTCATCTAATTATTTTTTTAATTAAACGATACCATTATTGCAATCTCAGTAACGAGCAAATGACTTCCTGCAGAAGTGCTACAGCGTGACGAGGTCCTAGATCAGTCCGGGAGTGTCCGGCGGGGCTTTCTCCGTTCATTGAACCGCGGCCTCGCCGTAGTCCTGCGGAGAAATGTCCTGTCGCGCCGTGGCGGTCCTTGGCCGTGCTTTCCCTGCCCACAGATCTCTGCCCGCCTTCCCTCCCCACTACAATATCCGTGCAACACCATTAGACAATTATACGGCACGGGAAGACAGAGAAATATGGAGCAGTAACTTTCTTGATCTGAATTATAAATATGGCAAACATAATTGGAAATTGAGGACTATTTGAAGAAATAAGAATTATGGATGAAAATTCATTCTGAACTCTTCTCTTTTGAGCCATAGCATACAACATTGTTTTCAACTCAGGTTTTTATAAGAACAGGATCAGTCAGATCACCAATCCAAGTATCAGTCACGCCATTTTTTTTCCTTTTTGTCGATTATTATAACGATATCCTCAGTATGGTCCAGTCAAGATCATCGACGAGATTGAGACACCTACATAGGAATTGAGACGAGACACCTACTCGTCGTTTATAATTGAACGCTCAGCCTATTACTTAGGGGCCTGGAAAAATTCTCACCTGTCTGATGATCCGTATATCTCTAGAACAAATTTAGCTATAGACTTTAAATTCTGCATTGAACTTTCTGTATATGCAACATCGAATTTGATGGCGGCGTAAGTCCTTCCGCTGTATTATCTCTTGCACGAATTTAGTTGTATACTAGAAACTCAAAAAACTGTTTGTCGTCTTTCTGTCTAATTTCCTCAAGATATCTTGAAAACAAATAATTATGGACCGGAAATTTTGCATAGAATAAAGATCAAGTTCAATGATGGTGCATGTCCACATGAAATTTGGCTAGCGTTAATGAAGCAACTGTTGACTTGATATGTTGGGAACAAATTGTACTGTATCCTTGAAATGTAGCCTTAAACTTCATTTATATACAGACAAGAGAGAGTTTAATCATGGCGAATGTTCCTCCACGGAATATGGCTGAACGTCAGCGAAACCTAACTATGCCTAAGCAGCATGTCTCGAGAAAAAAAATTAAATCTAGATTTACATGTTTAATGAAATTGAATTCTACATAAACAAGGTAGAGTTCGATGAAGGTGCATGTCCCTCTAAGGCATTTAACTGAAAGTCAGTGAAGTATAATTGTCCGCAGATTACTACATGAATGAATTAAAATATGTATGTGCATACTTTAAATTTAGCACGAAACTTCAGTGAAGCCTGTTACGCAATACATGATGTAGCGCACTTCTATTTATGTTTATTAGTTTTACTATAATATGAAATGTTCTTTAAAGAAATGCCTCTCCACACTCTGTTTTGCCGGCATTTACCCCATAGCCTTATGCTCAAGCAGTATTGCAGTATTCATTGCCTCAAGCGGGAAAGGAAACTATCAGTAAAGAAAGGTAGCAAGCTCCACATGATTTCAATGGTGATCTTGCAAAGACAACATTTGAATCCACGCGTTTTGAGTTTAATCTTAAGTTCTTGCGACATATTTAACACTTCATTTTGTGCTGTTATTTGACAAAGGAGCCAAATGTCTTTGAAGAGGCAAATGATAAACCATGTATTAAAAGATATTTTACTAGATCAAATCACCAACGATAAACGGTAGTCCAAAACCAAACAGAACAACAAGATTTGAGACTTTAGTTTGGTATAGCTTTTTATTATGTTGTGTTCATTTTCTTAAAATATGGGATCCAATATTCGGGAAATATTAATATTTGATACTACAAATTTCTAGATTGAATATTTTTATAAACATATTTGGAATCTAGCACAGGATATCCGATCTAGAATGTATTTAGCAGACACGAGATAGGCACTTGATGGAAGATTGATGGCTGTAAACAGACAGTCTGTTTGTGCGCCATCTCGAGTGGCAACACCGTTTGTTGGGAAATGTTCGCAGTAGGGAACTAGAGTTGCACTCACGTTAACGTCTGTCTCTCTCTACATCTACCTCTTTAACACTCCGTAAAATAAGCACTAAAGTATTATGGTGTAAAACAAAGACACCTTGACTGACCTTGACTTGCTCATTATTTAACTATCGTAAATATTATAGCATATATGTAAATTACGCAAGGCCAAGCTATATGACCTCACATGGCCAGTTAAAGTAGGTTTTATACGATGAATGAAAGTTTCGTTTTCAATCAGGCCAACGCCGTTATCTGTAGCCAGGACGTAGAAAGCTGGCAGAAGGTACACACATCAGCTGAAGACCAAGGTCGCAAGTAGGTCGAGTCCTCTTCCAGCCGTGAGAAGGGAGTTAAGCGCGGCGCCAGCTGTAGAACGCAGGCTTAACTCGTTCTTGTATGGAACACACAATTAGCAAATGCAACATTGGCATTAATGTTTGTTTATTTTTCATTTTCCATACCTCATATATAATTTCAGTTTGAATATAAGTAATTTGAATATATGAACTATGAATTTAAGTCATAGTATTTTAAATTAGCATTAAAATAAATTGTGACTGAAAACCTCGTTTAATACCGCAATTAATTCTCAGACATAGACAGAAAATAATAATTTTGTTATGTTTTATATATATAAAAATATATACACACACACATATGTTTATTTATTTGAGATGATGACATGATTGACGTTTAGAAAATGTAAACAGTTTAAAATACGTTTACAAGTTTTAAACAGGGTTGTATAACCCTCGTACACTCTTGAATCATTTCATCACACAGTCGGTTATAATATTGTTTGATAATCCCCTGTAATCGTGAACTATTCTAACAGATCTCATTAACTGCGATAAGTAAACAATCACATATTTGATTATAATATTGTTAGATAACCTCATAACCTTGAGCTTTTCTAACAGATCTCATTAACTGTACATGTCATTAGTACATATCACAAAGTAGGTTATACTATTGTTTGATAATCCCCTATAATCTTTAGATTTTCAAACAGATCTCATTAACTGCGATAAGTACACATCACACAGTTGGTTATATTATTGTTTGATAATCCCCTATAATCTTTAGATTTTCAAACAGATCTCATTAACTGCGATAAGTACACATCACACAGTTGGTTATATTACTGTTTGATAATCCCCTATAATCTTTAGATTTTCAAACAGATCTCATTAACTGCGATAAGTAAACATCAGCAGTTGGTTATAATATTGTTTGATAAACTCCTATGACCACGAGATTTTCTAACAGATCTCATTAAATGCGATAAGTACACATTATACAGATGGCTATAACATCGTTTGATAATTTCGTATAAACTACTAAAACCTTGAAGCTTTTCTAACAGATCTCATTGACTGCGATAAGTACACATCACACAGTTGGTTATAATATTGTTTGATAGTCTCGTAAAACCTTGAAACTTTTCTAACAGATCTCATTGACTGCGATAAGTAAACATCAGCAGTTGGTTATAATATTGTTTGATAAACTCCTATGACCACGAGATTTTCTAACAGATCTCATTAAATGCGATAAGTACACATTATACAGATGGCTATAACATCGTTTGATAATTTCGTATAAACTACTAAAACCTTGAAGCTTTTCTAACAGATCTCATTGACTGCGATAAGTACACATCACACAGTTGGTTATAATATTGTTTGATAGTCTCGTAAAACCTTGAAACTTTTCTAACAGATCTCATTGACCGCGATAAGTACACATCACACAGATAGTTACAATACTGTTTGATAATATGATGTGGCTTGATAATAAGATTAAAGATGACAGTCACGCGAAGGAACATCTGTCTTGTGAAAGTGCATATAATTGAGCATAAGCGTTTAAGATTATACAGCTCGTTTCAATTTATGAGATTCAAATCTCTGGTGTTCTCCTCGACGTGACGCGGCGCGACATCTTGAACTGGTATCGAAACGTCTACTGGACTGACGGCAAGGGCTTCATTACGGCTTCAACCTCACCGAGTTTATACTTGCAAATAGTATAAACATCTAGTCCAGTTGATAAAAACATCAAATGTGACATTAGTAAGTATGCTAACAGCTATTTCAGCATAAAGCAAATACATTACGAGATTTTAGCACACCCCGTACGACATAGGAATTGTGTGGTAGTAAGCAAAATTTATATATAATTAATTAAATGGAAAAATTATATTTAAACTATAATTGATCTAGACGCCGCGCCATTGCTGGAAAGAACTGATTATTGGACAATTTTTCCAATAAAGCCTGAATTTTGGGGAAACTTTTTGGAGTTTAACAAAATGTATATAATATAATGAATTAAGTGGAAAAATTATTTAAATTATAATTGATCTAGACGCCGCGCCAATGTTAGCAAAAACTGATTATTGGACGATTTTTCCTATAAAGCCTGAATTTAGGGGAAACTTTTTGGAGTTTAACTAGTTGGTAATAATTCTGGGAATGGGGATAACTGAGAACGGTAGTTTTGCACCCAATGTAGCCGTTATAGATATCTAAAAATAGAACAATCTGATTATTTTTATGCAAAAATAATTAAGTCAATGATAAGAAATAAGATCATTCAATAAACCAAAATTGTTGACGTGACAACGTCTTAAATTAGGTTGCGGCTCGGAGTCACTCATGAAAAAGTGTAACGCCCGGTAACGTTACGATGCCCGTCCAGTGGGTCCGCCGCACGGGATAAAGCAGATAACTATGTTTATTCGTGAAAATGTGGAGTGCTTAGATTCGTCATTTACAACAACTACAACAATAAAGGTAAATAATTGTACACTGATATTTCATGATCGTAAACTATGATTGATTGATTAATTGTTACATTGACACAAAAGTTGAGAAACTGAGTTTATAGGTTATGTCATACTATTGACAAATGTTGATAGTGTTAAGTAAATTATTAGTTTAAATCACTCTGCAATCAATCGTAATTCAGTCGATTGAGAAGAAACAGCGCGTATTGCTAGTCAAACATTTAAAATAACAAATTATAACCTCTAACCTGTCATAACAGTGCGACCAAACAAACGAACTAAACCGACCAATCACCACGCGCGGAGTTAGAATTTAACTGTGTTTAGCAAGAATTTCAAATTCCAATTTTAGTAAATGTTTTATTCAACTTTACCATTTACAATAACAAATTTTAATTAATTTCAAATTATGTACAATGTTTTAGTAAACAAAATATATTTCTATAGTTAAAATTTGTGCAATTCTTATTTTCATTCAATTCCTTGTTCCTATTGTGCAATTTAATAATATTCATATCAATAAATATTCTACCGAGAAAAAGACGTTGTCACGTAAAATCTTCGCCCGTAAAACCGACTTTACAGGCAACCATAATTTTTTGTGTTTTTAATCGTAATTTGAGTTTGTTACAGAACCAACTATTTTTAAGAATTACTTTAGGTCATTATATTAAATCTATGTTGGAACCGCACTAATACCGAAAGCGACACAGATAGTAAAATTCAAGACTGAAAGATTCAATTATTTATCATTTATGCATTATTTTCTAAATGTATTTTTTGTTTTATTAATTTATTTTATTTGTTTATGGAATATACACAGCTTACCGCTGTGTAACTGATTTTACGTTTATTAATACAAAATATACTACGTACAATCTAAACTAAATTTCGAAAGTTTATTTTTCTAATTCATAAATTGTTTTATAAAAACCCCAAAGGTGTAAGTGCAGAATTGGCTGTCTACAGCAATATAATCAAAGGTCTTACATCTTGTTGATAATGTCTCAATTTATAGATGTAATAAAACGTATTTTTTAAGTTTTAAAAATGTTCTTTTTTATTATAGCCTATGTAAAATAATCGTAACTTTGGCAAAAGAATAATAAATATTCATCCATTTTTAAGAGTAGACTAACTTATCTGTAATGTTAACTGATTTATGATGGGAACTGTTGACGTTTCACTTTATTTGACGGAAGGCTTCACTCGTGTCTTACTCAGTAATTGTGTTATGGACTCATTTATGGACTACTATAACATCAAATGAATCCAAATATAAATCCATTAGTGAATAATTTCTAAGAAGGCCTTCTTATCCCTGTTTTCTAAAAGCCTACTGAAGAGAATTCTATTAATGAGCAGAGGAAACAAGCAGCGAGCAAATGAGTGACTGACATCACAGTCAGTGGGCCATCTGGATAAATACAGCGGTAGCAGCAGCCGTGTCAAACAGGATGTCTTCCGGTACAGTTAGTTAACTGGAAAGTCACTGCCACCGCCACGGTGATCCTACTGCTATCTTCCGCTGTCTTTGAGTGGGAGTCAGTTTACTGTCACATCAGTAACGCACATTAAAGATGTTGTTAGGTTTTATGTGACCTATGCACGGGCAATAAATCATAATAATCTTCAGCTTTTGTTGCTCTACATTAATCACGGTTAGCCAAGTAGAAGGCTATTAAAGACATACATAATGCTGAATGTCTAGCGAATAACTGCGAGAGGCTTATCGCTGTTAGGTTCTAGAAAATAAAGTTTTGTTATTTATTAAAGATATAGGGCGTTTGCAAAATGTGTCACAAGTCTTTAAAAATGTTAAATAGTTGATTTGATCACACGATAAACTACCAGTAATACTAGGCTTTATGTCCTCCTTATCAATGTAGTGATGTGTATAAAAGACATGTACCAACGGACTATGCAGTAGTATAATTGACTAACTTGCATATGTTTGCTCCTTCTGTTTTATTCACTTAGGATAAGAAGATGAGGAAACTCTTCATTGCACTTAGTCCAAAGGATCTTTGCGCTGCTTCCGGAGTGACAGGGTGGGTAGGTGGTATAAGACCTTCTGTCGAGATCCCATGAGGAGGGACAATGGAGCCTACTTCACTCATGTCATCTTGGTAGAAAGAAAGACTATATTTATTCTAGCCTCTTTCAGTCATAGCGGGGTGGGGAAGCCAAACTCCCTCACTTTTAGGCTTCTAAATAAATGCCCATTAAGGGAGTCACATGCGCACCAATAATTATGGTCCACCGTAAACTAGACCCAACGATAGTTCTCTTTACCCCAATGTTTTAATATTTGCGGTTAGTAAGTAGCCACTGCTGGACATCCACTTTGCCCAGATCATAGGTAAAACTCACTAATAGGAATATGTTTTTACCAATTCCCAAGAACGTAGCCAGGAAAATAATGTGGGGGTCCAGACAACTGGTATTTCCAGTAGTGGCCAGAGAGTAAGGCCGCATGTTGCTCCTTAAAAGGTTGTTGGCCGGTTTCTCTGTTGAGAACGATATTTCATCAATACATGTCTGTAATACTGAATTATTTAAATAATAATAATAGTTTAATAAAAAATGAATTGAATGAAATTTGGAGGTCCAGACAACTGGTATTTCCAGTAGTGGCCAGAGAGTAAGGCCGCATGTTGCTCCTTAAAAGGTTGTTGGCCGGTTTCTCTGTTGATAACGATATTTCATCAATACATGTCTGTAATACTGAATTATTTAAATAATAATAATAGTTTAATAAAAAATGAATTGAATGAAATTTGGAGGTCCAGACAACTGGTATTTCCAGTAGTGGCCAGAGAGTAAGGCCGCATGTTGCTCCTTAAAAGGTTGTTGGCCGGTTTCTCTGTTGAGAACGATATTTCATCAATACATGTCTGTAATACTGAATTATTTAAATAATAATAATAGTTTAATAAAAAATTAATTGAATGAAAATTGGAGGGGGTTCCGGAACCCTTGGCCCCCTCTCTGGCTACGTCCGTGGCTACTCCCTATTTACTGTTCCCAGTGTAGATGGTATATACTAACCAGAAGTGAACTATCCTGGCTTTGCTTTTAATCTTATATGAGTGGCAGACCTCTATATCAGAGACTAATAATAGAAGGTTTTTAATAATAGAGGACTTCTATTGTTGATCTCTGTCTCTACGAATATCTCCAAATGGGAATCCTGCTGTAATAATAATTCCTAGGAGGTGAATATCGTCAAATGTGAATTAGCGTCCATTATTCAAAGATTACAATTCGTACATTTTAATAAAATGATAAATGAGTGGGATTCTATATACGTCTCTAAAATACATTTACTTAGATATAGCTTTAAAATGTACAGCGAGATTCGTTCGACGCGATGGATGAATCCATCAGAACTTTATATAGCCTTATCAGAGAACTTAAGTTTTATTAAGGTGAGGATCCACATCCCCTCTCCCGACTACGAATACACCGCTGAGTGTGTTTAGTAGTCATGCTATATTTTAATTAGGTTAATTTTAACTCTAAACGTGAGCTTAAAATAGCATTCAGTCAGTGAAACTACACAATGAACGTCATCGTGGTAAGATGACGAACGCCACTTTAGAGTAACGATTTCAGAGCGAAGGTCACGCTTACAATCAGCTGTGAAATTGTAGCTAAATGTATTACAACCGACTTTGAAGTCCCGCCAACGCGCGCCGGGCCAGCTGACCAGAGCCAAACAAAGCAAGATTACGCGGCCGTGGCGCGGTGCGGCGCGAGCAGTGGCCTCTCTATACTTACTGCTCTTGGCGACCGTTACCTCAGACTCAGAGCAATAAATTACGGACAGTCATAAAGCGGAGGCTGAAGACGCGGAATTGAGAGAGAGAATCATCAGTCGTTGGAAGGTCAAGGCAGGCGTGGGAACTGTGCGATATGGCTATTCCAATGGACATTGGCATAAAAAGCTAGACTCAAATAATGAACTCACATTTGTAGCTGACATTAAGCAGATCCTGTGAAACGCATCAACAATTCATTACACGATTGCCTCTGTAATAGAGCATTAGTTGCATCAAATTATGAAAAAGGACCTCAGATAGAGAAGAATCCGTTATCTATAAATCCTTTCCATTCCTCAGCTTCTCAAATCATATTTTGGACTATTTCTATCCGTTTATGATGTTGACTGTATATACATACCTAGTTGCAATAATTTAGCAGTTTACGTGTACACCACACCCTTCTTTGTTTATTATAATGTTACAATGTGGTAATTCAAAACATTTTTTTTTGTAGGCTAATTCTCCGAATGTTTAAGTTGCGGTCACAAAAAGGAGGAAAAAGAATCTCACTAGAACAAATATTCACAAAGTGATTCGCCGGCCAGGTATAGTACTACCATTCACGGGACTTAACCCAATACTAGTGAATCTGTTCACTGTTCGTAGATATTGACCTCAATGACATGGCTACATGTTTCAGTGGTATGTACACTACATACCAAAACATATGTACAAAACATATGTACCTACTAAAAGTAGTGACATAATTAGATTTCATAGGTATGTTGGTTTGGCCAAAACATCACTCAAACTCGGGGATACATAATTTCTACATCGACAGTGTTACTTTATAGTCTTAGATCGTACTCATGTCCCAGCCAAGAGCCTTACCAGTAATCCTAGTAATTTGTTGTAAATATTGACACTTCATAGTGACATTCATACTCCAAACACTAATTACTGGAGCTTTTTGCATTTTCGCCAACTTAAAGGAAAACAAATGGGAACATAGACAGTAGTAGAAAGAGGGTTTGGTAGGAAGGGAATTCATACCCACAGAACCGGTCGGATATGGAAGTTAGTCCACCTATCCCACCATATGTGGGATGGGTGGACTAACTTCCATAGATCTATCTATCCACCCCGATATTTACACCGACCTTAAAAATGTCATACAACTGCCTTAGAGAACCCTTATGGCGACAGTAGAGTCGAGAAAGCAAAAAATCTGCGTTCCGAGGAGACCAGATCCCGTATTATACGATCATGTGGTAATGTGACTTTAGTTTAAAATCAATATGATTGTACTCATCGAAAATACAGTACAATCATATTGACCTTAACACAGTACTTCCAAATTAAAGACACCCTCAGATTTTATATATATATATATATATATATATATATATATATATATATATATATATATATCCGGCCACTTCCACAGCGTACAAACCATATAACACAGGAGCACCCCTGTGGTTTGTAGGTCATCAGCTCCGATACTGCTGCATCATGGTTACTGAATTCGTACGTAAAAGATTTGTTGCTTGGAAGCCGAACAATGCTAGCTCTTGTAAGTCATACCTATTACACAAGATCCTAAATAAAAAATGGCGTTAGATTTACTACTGCGGTTTCTCTAGAAAGTAAAACCGAAAGGTTCAATTGAACACCGCCTTTCTATATTGTGAGTTATCCTAAGGACTGATTATGATTACCTGAGAAACCAGTGAAATGTGACCAAAACAAAGCGCAGTTGCCATAGACGATGGGAAATGGCTAACTGCCATAAAGTGAAACTCGAGCCTTCACTCGTACCGGCCCGAGCTATCACTTATCTTATCGCGAGTGTCAGGTGGGCCTTGAGAACTCACAATACTGAACTACAACTCATTCTCCAAATATGAGAAGTGGTTTGAGATCATGTTAGTGTTAATAAATCAATAACGATGTGACAGTTTTATTGTATGAGAAATGAACTATTGTTTTCTCTGTCCTCCAATTCGGTGGCTGATAAATTACGAGTTTAGCTTCGTTTAAACATAAGCGAATGAGTGTACAGTGCCGTCGAGTAAGAATAACATCGTTGTCCAAGGCCACACCTGTCTTCCAATCTGAGCCAAGCAAGCGGCCGTACGAAGGTTGCAGATAAGATTATCAGGTGTAGCGGGAGCCAAGAATGTGTCATATCATGCCTGACAGCTGTTTTATCACTGACAGAACCCACTCACTACAGGCTGGCCAACAGTCTACGTTAGGTACCTAAATTCTTCACTAATTATGACATTTGTATGTATTACAAGATTATAAAACTGTATAAAATGTGATTTTCAAATGTAGGCCTATTACATTTAATACTAATATTTCATGTCCCGCTGTAGCTAATGAAAATACCACATTCAAATTTAAAAGAATTAAATATATTTGTAATTATTATTGCATGTTCAGCATTTCTTGCAATATTATATTTCATAGCTAATATGTCAAACTATAAATTTATTATACAACCGTCCCATTGTGGCAGCGAAACATTGTAATACTCCGATCCGGCGACTTAAGTCAGGACTGTGCCTAGTAGGTCTTTCACTGAGGACCCAAAGGTCGTATAAAAAGGTGGGGGAAATGGGAAATATCTGAATCTATCCAGACGGTGTGGATGTGACACGTGACGCATGACGTGATGCATAACGTGACGTCACGGCGAACTGTCAGCCGCCGAATTATTACATGATACCAATACAAATATAACCATTTTTAATCATTGGATTCATTAACGTTTATTACCTAAAAATTCAATAATGCAAACAATAAATATGACCCTACAAAGCTTATGTCAGTACAATAAGAATTTTATTAGAAAATGTACTACTTTTTCCTTGAAAGGTTAAATTTTAAAAATTCGAAAAAAATTAGTCCTGTTAACTTTGTGTTAAAATTTTAATGCAACTCTATTATGGTTTTAACTGAATAAAAATTTTAACTGATGCATTGAGAAAACACCAGAAAAAACTAATTTTTCATTATAACTGCGCAAAAAACTATTATGACTTTAAATGAAATTAAATCAGAAGAGGAAAACAGTAACAAGATTGGATTTTGATTCCAGTAATTTATAAAGAGTGCTCCATGTTTAGTAATTTGTAGAGGGCATTGAAGTAAGAAAAAAACAACTATAAAGAACCTACGACCTAGAATGTTTTATTTTTCGTACGTCTATATAGAAAAAATATGTTTATTATATAGTCTTCTATATAGTACAGCTAACTACACTATACATTTTATGTAAAATGCTTGTATAAAAGCATTAATATCATCACAAAATATTAATCATTCACACATTTTGTGGAAGTGAAATAAGAGAAATTGTGTAGTAACAAATACTAATTACAAAGATGGAAATGAATAAGCCTATTCGTCAGCTCATTTGTAAGATAAAGAACATACCATAAATGGCTTATTTTGTTTACTTTTTATTTTGTGTGTATATAAGAACATAGAGGTAGAAGGGGAATACGGTTAAAAGGATTTATCACCACATTATAGCTCGAAACATGTTATTTGCATTAAGGTGTGTTTCCATAATTTTTCCATCACGATCCTTTTTGTTAGTTGTCATTTTGCAATAGGAGTTTACAGTTAGCAAAATGAACTACTAGATGACATTCGAAATTGTAATAAATCGTTTCTTATTTTTCTCTAGCTTTCCCTTTAAGTCTCCATATACTAGCAGTAAGCTAAACCAAATTTAAGCTTATATGAAGGACCTGTCTATGATGAATTTCGTTATCTGTATTCCAGACAGTATAAAAAGGGATATAGAACATTGTAACTGCAAGAAGAATTCATATTCAATACAACAATGTTCAGGAAACAATTCCAATATAAATAATCAAATTTGGATAATTGAATTGGAGTTTGCCATTTCTACTATTTCAAACCAAATAAGTACAAACACAACTCTTTCTACTGTAAGATATTTTATAATCACAAACTACTTTTCCTTCAGTACCGTAATTCATACGTTTACACACATTGTTAATTTATAAATTTACATTGAAATAATCCCATTTTCAAATTTTGCTCAGTTACATTACGGGCCAGAAAATTGTGTTTCTGGAGATAACACAAAATAACAAGTCAAAGGAGAATTTAAAGATTAAAATAAAGCAAAATTATAACTTTTCTCGAAACTGCAGAAAATAAAAGTAATTAAAAATGCAATTTACAACATTTATGTATAATTAGTTTTTTGCAATGGGTATTTTTAAAATTAAAATAAGATTTTCTTTATTTAGTGTGACTAATAATACGGCCTATATGCATACATACATAAAAAAATAAATACTTATTTAATAAGAAAACACCAGGGAGACAAAAAGTTTACACTTTATTTTATTTTAAATAAAATAAAACGTTTTTTTTTTTAATTTTAAGCAGTAATATTCTCAGTGGCTGTTGACATACATTGTATAGTTCAGTATAGTAAAAAATTGGAGGGATGAGAAATGTCTGGTTTTTGTAGGTATAAGCAAAATTAGGCTGTAAGCACAACGGCTGTTCTCGCAAAGTGGATATGAATCGGGAAGAGCAATTATTATCTCTATTGTGTTCAAGGGATTAATTAAAATCAAACGCAGAGAAATTCATTGTTTTGAATTGTATTGTTAACTGTTTTTAAATCAAAATGTAATATGTTCTTTAATCAGAAATTGTTTCTGATGGATTCAAGGATGAAGAACACATCTTTGTTTGAATCCAGACCGGCCTTCGCGTCAGCTGAGAGGCGAATCTATTGGATTGCAGCTGTAAGATCTAAGACAGTCAGTTACGTATGTACTGTATGTGGGCCTGGTGCCAGACTGCGTGCAGCAATCAGTATAAATACTCACTTCCGCGTGTCCAGCATTCATATATCTCTGTTTAGCTCCAGATACTAGTACTCCGTGTCTTCTGTTAGACCTAACCGTGGTATACCGTATAGGGCAGTACATGTACTGTATGTGGGCCTGGTGCCAGACTGCGTGCAGCAATCAGTATAAATACTCACTTCCGCGTGTCCAGCATTCATATATCTCTGTTTAGCTCCAGATACTAGTACTCCGTGTCTTCTGTTAGACCTAACCGTGGTATACCGTATAGGGCAGTACGTGTACTGTATGTGGGCCTGGTGCCAGACTGCGTGCAGCAATCAGTATAAATACTCACTTCCGCGTGTCCAGCATTCATATATCTCTGTTTAGCTCCAGATACTAGTACTCCGTGTCTTCTGTTAGACCTAACCGTGGTATACCGTATAGGGCAGTACGTGTACTGTATGTGGGCCTGGTGCCAGACTGCGTGCAGCAATCAGTATAAATACTCACTTCCGCGTGTCCAGCATTCATATATCTCTGTTTAGCTCCAGATACTAGTACTCCGTGTCTTCTGTTAGACCTAACCGTGGTATACCGTATAGGGCAGTGCGTGTACTGTATGTGGGCCTGGTGCCAGACTGCGTGCAGCAATCAGTATAAAATACTCACTTCCGCGTGTCCAGCATTCATATATCTCTGTTTAGCTCCAGATACTAGTACTCCGTGTCTTCTGTTAGACCTAACCGTGGTATACCGTATAGGGCAGTACGTGTACTGTATGTGGGCCTGGTGCCAGACTGCGTGCAGCAATCAGTATAAATACTCACTTCCGCGTGTCCAGCATTCATATTTCTCTGTTTAGCTCCAGATACTAGTACTCCCGTGTCTTCTGTTAGACCTAACCGTGGTATACCGTATAGGGCAGTACGTGTACTGTATGTGGGCCTGGTGCCAGACTGCGTGCAGCAATCAGTATAAATACTCACTTCCACGTGTCCAGCATTCATATATCTCTGTTTAGCTCCAGATACTAGTACTCCGTGTCTTCTGTTAGACCCTAACCGTGGTATACCGTATAGGGCAGTACGTGTACTGTATGTGGGCCTGGTGCCAGACTGCGTGCAGCAATCAGTATAAATACTCACTTCCGCGTGTCCAGCATTCATATATCTCTGTTTAGCTCCAGATACTAGTACTCCGTGTCTTCTGTTAGACCTAACCGTGGTATACCCGTATAGGGCAGTACGTGTACTGTATGTGGGCCGGGTGCCAGACTGCGTGCAGCAATCAGTATAAATACTCACTTCCGCGTGTCCAGCATTCATATATCTCTGTTTAGCTCCAGATACTAGTACTCCCGTGTCTTCTGTTAGACCTAACCGTGGTACAGGTATACCGTACAGGGCAGTACGTGTGGAGAACCAACGCACGCACAATGACGCACACTTACGAACAGAAACTTATGTAACCGACGACGTACACGTACAATCTTTACGTTCGGGTTTCCGCTACATTGTATCTTTAGAATTAATCAGGCAGTCCAATATGTTAACTTGATGGTTTTGGAAAGTTCTGTGTTGTTTTACGGGCTCAATCAAATAAATGAATGGTGTACAGGGAAAGAAGGGCAATACTGTTTAAAGAATTTATAACCAAATTACAGCTCGAAACTTGTTTTTTGCATTCAGGTGTGTTTCCATAATTTTTCATGACGTTAATTTTGTTAGTCCTATTTTGCAATCGGATTTTACAGTCAGTAAAATGAACTACTAAATGGCATTCGAAATTGAAATAAAGTAAATTTAAATAATGTTTTTTTATTTTTCTCTAGCTTTCCCTTTAAGTCTCCATATACTAACAGTAAGCTAAACCAAATTTCAGGTTATATGAAGGACCTCTCTATGATGAATTTCGTTATCTGTATTCCAGACAGTATAGAAAGGGACATAGGACCTTTTAACTAGAAAAATACATCATATTGAATACAAAGAAGTTCAGGAACCAATTCCAGTATAAATAATCAAATGTGGATAGGCTAATTGAATTGGAATTTGTCATATCTACTAATCTAAACCAAATAAGTGACAAACACAATTCTTTATAATGTAAGATATTTTATAATTACAAACAACTTTTCCTTCAGTACCGTAATTCATAGTTTTACACACATTGATAATTTATAAATTTACATTGAAACAACCCCATTTTCAAATTTTTCTCAGTTACATTACGGGCCAGAAAATTGTGTTTCTGGAGATAACACAAAATAACATTAAATCAAAGAAGAATTTAAAGATTAAAATAAAGCAAAATTAAGCAGAAAACAAAAAACTCGAAACTGCAGAAAATAAAGGTAATTAAAAATGCAATTTACAACATTTATGTATAATTAATCTTTTGCAATGGGTATTTTTAAAATTAAAATAAGATTGTCTTTATTTAGTGTGACTAATAATAGGGCATATATAGAGTGCTGACTAATTGTGACAGTAAAATTAAGTTATAAAATAAAAATGCCGGTATATAAAAATTACATACAATATCCTACAAACTTGACTAAGGCAATTGATTTATTTACAGTAGCACATAAAATACAAGGTAGATTATGTACGCCACACTGCGCGTTGAGTAAGAGACTTCGCTTAGGTTGCATGCAATATTTGAAGTTTATGGCTCATTCATTATGTTAAAATGTGATATGATTCTGCTTCTTTTAACAAATTTATTTATCCAGCGACTTTTTCGTTGGTTACCTCTAAGACCAATTAAATACTTTTGGCCAACGCTTACCCAAATTGCATGAAGTGACTTACATTATCGTCGTATTCGATGTCGCCTATATAAAATGAAGGTTCCTGCAAATAGGTTAGAGTCTATAGGTCAGTTTGTTTAGTAAATATCGTGCGAAAGTCAGACAGAAATTAAACATTTCCCTTCGAGTGATAAGCTTTGCTAACGTTTACCCAATAGTTCGTTTAAATTAATATAGAGTTCATTAAACCTTAAATATACAGTTCAATTCCTTTGTTTGTCCAACATTGTATGGATTTAGCATAGTTGTGTTCTTCATCTTGCATTCACATTTAGTCCATGCGCATGCGGAGCATGTCAAAGCAATCTATTTGATTTGTTAAATAGCAATTTCACTAAGTCATTCCAAACCCATATTTTTAAAATTATATGTGCTCACAGCATCGTTGTATCGGTATCCTACATGACGGTAGTTCCACAAGAAGTAATCGCCATTTACGTATGCACTGTATGTGGGCCGGTTGCCAGACTGCATCACTATAAATACACACTTCCCTGATTCCAGCACACTGTTTGACTCACTACAAATAAATGTCCACATTGCCTACAGTACCATATGAAGTCTGCCAGTTACGTAACCTACTCTTACTACAGTGGGGCTGTTTGCCAGACTGCAGCAATCAGAATAAATAGACACATCCCTGATTCCAGCCATTGTTTGACTCACTACAAATGTCCACATTGCCGATAGTGACACCTGAAGTCTGCCAGTTACTAGCTACTCTTACTAAAGTGGGCTGTTTACCAGACTGCAACAATAGGAATAAATAGACACATCCCTGATTCACACCATTGTTTGACTCACTACAAATGTCCACATTGCCGATAGTACCACCTGAAGTCTACCGGCTACTCGCCTACTCTTACTAAAGTGGGCGTACATTTAGTGTAAGTAATCAATTATTTACAATACACTTTTTTGATCCGGCACACTGTTTGACTCACTCCAAGTGTCCTTCTTACCAACAATGAGACCTGGAGTCTGCTAGTTACATAGCCTACTCTTACTAAAGTGGGCTGTTTGCCAGACTGCAGCAATAACAATAAATAAAAACTCTTCCCTGATTCCGTCAAAATGTATCTGCCTCACTATAGATGTGTACCAAATAGCCAACGGTACGTATTACACTTTTATTACATTTAGTGTAAGTAATCAATTATTTACAATACACTTTTTTGATCCGGCACACTGTTTGACTCACTCCAAGTGTCCTTCTTACCAACAATGAGACCTGGAGTCTGCTAGTCACATAGCCTACTCTTACTAAAGTGGGCTGTTTGCCAGACTGCAGCAATAACAATAAATAAAAACTTCCCTGATTCCGTCAAAATGTATCTGCCTCACTATAGATGTGTACCAAATAGCCAACGGTACGTATTACACTTTTTATTACATTTAGTGTAAGTAATCAATTATTTACAATACACTTTTTTGATCCGGCACCATTGTTTGACTCACTACAAGTGTCCTTCTAGCCAACAATGAGTACCACCTGAAGTCTGCTAGTCACTAGCCTACTCTTACTAAAGTGGGCTGTTTGCCAGACTGCAGCAATAACAATAAATAAAAACTTCCCTGATTCCGTCAAAATGTATCTGCCTCACTATAGATGTGTACCAAATTGCCAACGGTACGTATTACACTTTTATTACATTTAGTGTAAGTAATCAATTATTTACAATACACTTTTTTGATCCGGCACATTGTTTGACTCACTCCAAGTGTCCTTCTTACCAACAATGAGACCTGGAGTCTGCTAGTCACATAGCCTACTCTTACTAAAGTGGGCTGTTTGCCAGACTGCAGCAATAACAATAAATAAAAACTTCCCTGATTCCGTCAAAATGTATCTGCCTCACTATAGATGTGTACCAAATAGCCAACGGTACGTATTACACTTTTATTACATTTAGTGTAAGTAATCAATTATTTACAATACACTTTTTTGATCCGGCACATTGTTTGACTCACTCCAAGTGTCCTTCTTGCCAACAATGAGACCTGGAGTCTGCTAGCCACATAGCCTACTCTTACTAAAGTGGGCTGTTTGCCAGATTGAACCAATCATTTCTGATTGTTCAGCACTAGCGCACACATCATTGATTGATTCTTGATTGACTATTATGGTTCTCCTAGTACTACTTAACCTGCCATGACAGGCATTCAAGGCGTCCGGCTTTGTTGACATACACCTTATAGGGTCTTAAACGCAATGCAGAGATATATTTAATTTATTTATGCGTTATTACGTAACACACACGCGCGCGCGTTGACGCGATCTCACCTATATGCATATGTATAAAGGAAAAACGTGTGTACTGTATATCTCTGTTTTCAAATGTATATTATACATTGTATAAGAGCAAAATAAAATGGGAATAATTATTTTCGTTTTCCAGTCATTCCTTTTGAAAGTAGCTAATTTTTCTTTATTTGTAATACTTGCAAACTTAGTCTAATATTTTATTCAATCATGCCTACGCGTTTTTGATTATATACTTAAAAGAGTATTTACATTTTAAATTGTGAATTTAAGTAATTTGTAATTACAATTTCTAACTGTAAACCTTAAGAGGGGAGCTTAAGGTTCATGAGGTCGGCTTGTTTAGCGTACGTCTTGATGAAACAAACAGTAAGTCGGACAGAGAAGTGCGATTTACCATGACAAAAACACGGAGCTGGTCACAATTAGCACGTTTGTGGCAGAGTGTCACTTGCAATATGTCACCAGATCTGCGGGGAGGCCTAAATTTGGGTTGCCCCGCGAGAACAAATCCCCTTCTTTGTAAAAACGTTCTTCTACAACATTATAAAATATATTTATTCACGAATAATTGCAAACAATATTGACTAAAACTTGATTGAAGAATAGCTTTAAAATCAATGGACTTTACTTTTGTTTATTGTAACGATCCCTTGACAATCATTGACATTCATTATTAGTCAGAGAAAAGAAAGCTGATATAGTATATTGTGCGCCGACCGTCCAGGCGGCCATCTTGATTTTAGGCTCACAATAAACAACATTTAAACACTTTTACCACCGCACTTTTGGTCGCAGAGTTGTAAAAGATTTCACATTTTAAAAATCTATTCAATATTCATCCAAATGCATTATTGATTTTTCGATATTTTATTAGTTTTTCGAAAGACAGTCTCAAACTGTTTTGTATTTTATCGTTTAAATACTCAACAAGTATGTACAATTTATAAGAAAAACGAAATGGCTATTAGATGCCACAATAAAAAGACTCTGAAAGTGTGTAAGGTTTAACATTGTTCTTATAGCACAAAACTCTACACAAACACTACTCACACAAAACTCTACAAAGGTCTTTTCACTATACAAACAGAACGAAGTGATTGCGTTACTAAGATGGGCGATTTTATGGGTACCATAAACTTACACTACTTCAGCAGAATTTGTAATAAACGTACGCGATGCCAACAGTGAGTAGAACAGATTACTGTTACTAATATCCCCATTATGTGTTTATCCAAACTAAAATAAAACATTTTGATATAAAAGTAGGCTTTGCTAATTAAGATCAAAGCCGTCGCACTTACAGACCTAAAACGACTGACCATAGCTACATAGTTTTATGTGTAACAGCAAGATAGGATTATCAGCATATCTGGTTTATTTACAATAAAAAATAGTGAAGTAAGGTTATATAACGCAAGTACAGTTCTATAACTTGTAAGCCATCGAAGTTGGTGTATTTCTAATGCTACCAGGCATATAAATATAAATAGTGTTGATCATGAAAATTGTAGCCAATTAATGTTTGCAATGTTTTGAACGTTTTTCATTGACTACGTAAATACTCTATCAAGAGACAAAAACATATAATTTTTAGCAATCTGACAACTACCCCTCTTCACCCATATCAACTCCCCCTCTCACCTTGTTTTGCAAAGAGTTACAAAAACGCCTAAGGTACCCAAACAAAGGTTGTATGAAGATGTTTGAAGTGTTGTTTCAAACTCCATAATATCTGCCACAACTTTATGCATTCATTCTAAACTATCTCATGTATTTGAACCACTAAAAAGATCTAAAAAGAAAAGAAGCGTTTTATTATTTTTAAAGCTAAGATCAAAGAAACTAAACCAGATATTTAAAGATCCATACATAATTTTGATCCTAAGTACTTACAAAATAACCATGTAAAATTTCAAAGTTGTATCCCGAAAATTGCCAAAACACTCGTTTTGCGAATAAAGCATGAATAAATTCTATTTCCAAAAATAGACCGTTTTATAAAATATAGTTTTACGTTTTATAACCGAAATAAAATACACCTATCTTATAGTTTTATTTTATCTTACTTTCGGAAGGTTTTTTTTAAGAAGCACTGCAATGATATGAGGCATGTTTTTGGTACGTTTACATGCTTCCACTGCCACTTTAGGTATAAAATTATCAACTTTACTGAAGTCAAAAAAGAAAATTGTACACAATTCGTTTATTACCAACTGTCAAAACACAGATAAACAACAATTAGGGTAAATTTTTCGTTTACCTAGAAAAAGAGAGATAAAATATAGCATAACAATACTAAATTAGATTCACTACTAATATAAAACATGTACTCGTATGCTAAACCGGAATCGAAGTTCTGGTCGCGCAAATCGAAATCCAAGTGTCAACGCGAATTCAAAATTATTTTTCTCATTGAAATATATGTACATTCATGTAATATTTGTATTGTTCTCATAAAGGAAGACCTCAAATTTTAAACAAGAAAACCACGATCTCAATTTTATAAGCAATGCGTCCTTTTTCAACGAGACCTCCCCTTAATCGTTTGTAGTGAAGACCAAACACTGTTTGTCATATATCTTGTGATGTTGATTAAAGAGTGGAATAAATGTTGGGTTAGTTTCTAGTAGCGTTCATTTCCTTTACTTTCTTCTGATACAGGACTGCGGTCGGTGCAGGCCGGAAGCTGTGGGAGAGCGCGGTCCGGTCCAGACTCTGCGTGGGCATCCGGTTGGCGTTCTTGGGTTCGGCTATTAGCACCTGGAGTCATATTTGTCGGCCGCCATCGTCAAACTTTCCGGAGCCGAACTCATAGAACATTTCAGAACAATGGACAACCAGTGAATTCGGTTATAAGTCAGGACTTAAAAGCATGGCCGCCTACATCAAGAATGAAGGAAGACGTCACAAACTAAGGTACGCCCCTATCTACTTTGCAGCCAACACAGCTCGCTACGCTCGCTAATATCCCACTACACGAGTCCTTTCATACTTCATACAAAAGTGATGTGTCATAAACGAAAGTTACCAGGAGATTCAAGCACAAGTTATCACATACATTTGTAGAATTTTTAATAAACCCCAATTCAAAGTTGTCCGAAAGATACATACAATACTAAACTCTCAAATTTTATTATACTCCGTTGATACAAAGGAGGGAAATTATAGTTAACTGTTTATAGAATATCCAGTTATTCTAAAACATTTCAAGGGCACCACGTGCGTTTAGATATTCAATAGTTATTAGCCAACTTAATATTGGTCTTCAATATACTCTAATGTATATTTTGTAACTGATATATTCCATAACACATACGATAGTATCGTACTGTACTATTAAAACTGTCGGGAACGTAGTTTTCATTCAATGTCATAAAATTTATTTATCAATGGTTTGTTCTTAGTTTAAAAATTTGTTATCTGATGTAATCCAACCTCTACGTCTTTAAAAAGATGACGTATTCACATTCCTTATGGCAAGGGGGATGCTATGAAATTATTTTTTTGTAAATTTATTTTTCCAGGTAAAGCCCCAAATTGCAATAAGGAAATATGATACTAACAAAACTTTAGGTTAACCAGAACATTATTATTTCAGTTACTTATTGTAGGACTTTTTTATGCATTCTACTTGTTTTATTCTCTTGTTGACTGTTGCTCAAAAATGTTCTTTTTATTTATTTTGGAATAAATATTATACCTTTTTAATGGTATTTTTATTTTTTTATGGCATTTTTAAAAGTTTAAGGCATACCCTAACATACAAATATTTTTAATGATGTAAATTCCAATCAATTGTCAATGTAATTAATTCTCGTGAATTCTGTTGTATTCGCCTCTCTTTTTTACAGTAAAATAATTGGAAAGGTGCACGTTTAAAAGCGAGAAAAATACATATGAACACAATAGCGACACAGTGAAATCAATCATCCTTATCTTCAAAACAATAGCTCATTACATTAGCATTGTTCTTAGCGTGGTTATATTGATCCATTGTTGACTGTCCCACTCGATACGGTAGTGAGTCGGTGAGTTAGAGAAAATGTTGATAAAAATATATATATATAAACGAAGACGTGCTGTATCTATACATTAATAGTTACCGTACTACAGCTTACTAAAAGTAATAACAAAATGAAATAAGAAATTCGCTAGTTTTAGACTGTCTAGAAATACTTAACGGTACTATTATTAGGTATACGTTTCAACAATTTCTATAAACAATAGCATAACTCGTGCTTTTTTCTACAAATGCATAAATCGTACAGTAAAAAACGGAAAAATATATCCTTCTCATCTTTACTTAATTCAACTTTACGCTTGTGTTCACGTATTGTGTTTTATCTTGGTTGGTTGCACATGTACATTACTTCTAGAGGTTAGAGAAGAGTGCTTTCCTTAGCTGACGTACGATTGACGTACAGTCGACGTACAGGGGACACTTACATAAGTGACCTTGCCTGCTCTGGAGTGTGGACTCACTCGACCTGACATGATCTTCATCTCAGCTGTCACTTCAAGGTCCTCATCTGTAAATCTCTGCCTCCTCACCACCCGGATACTGTAGGCAGTGGTTGCTCTACGACTGTCTTACGTGAGGTGAATTAAACATTCCATTAACAGAGGAGCACAAGCAGTTTCCTCGTCTTCCAGAATGCTCAGTTTCTCCGTGTCTAATTCCAGACATTATTGTGGGGAGAAAACATTTGAGCTCGGCTCATCAGAACGATTAAAGGAGAAAGCGTACTCGAAATTACTAAACCTTCTACCGAACCGCAGAGGAGCATTTTTTCCGAGACATTATCTACCGTGGTGACGCTTACAGCAGCGGCAATTAGCAGCACAACCTAGAGTTTGTAACCATAAAATTAACGGTGTCAAATTCAATTAATGCGTTTCTCGGCGTCAACAAACCTTGGGCGCTACCCAAACAATGGTAGGAATGGTGCCAAAAATGTCACGGCGGCGTCGTTCTCTTCAGGAGAATTGCAAAACCGAAGTAATATAGACACGAAAATTATCTACATCTCGGTACTGATATGACCTAACATGTCATAAAGTTAAGCAAATAAAGATTATGCATACGTAGGCCTACTGTCTCACCGAACCTACTGATAACGCACAGTGTATGTAGACCTGCTGGAAATGCTAACATTTACAGACAAATACTTTTCTTATGAACGTTTTACGAACGTTGAGTTCACCAAAAGTATCTGCCAGAGTAAAACTTTATACAATGGCGTAGCCAAGGCGGGTTAACAGGTGGTGCGATGTAGTGTAGTGTAGATGTGGTGTATTCGTATGTCGAACACAATCGAAAAATGTACGCTATGCCAATTGTACAGTTCTAAGCCAGCCACTTTATTCAAATAACTCAAAACTTGCTAATGCAATTTTATTAAGCCTGGTCGTTTATCCATACTATGTAAAAACTCCTGATAAAATACCTCACCCTTTGCCCCATTAATAATTATATAAATCAACGAGAAAAAGGTGGAATTTAAATTTATTTGAGCTTTGATGTGTTATGTACTGTTCTCAATAACTGGTATTCATGATATATTGCTGTGTATATTGAATCATAGGCGATTGCAAGTACAGCAAATTGCGTAAACATCTTGTAGCGGAGTAAGCAATATCAATGATTGCAATATTATTACACTGCATATGAACTAATATCCATAATGATGCTTACAATATTATGCCTTGAACAAGTTTTCTCAAATTTTAAACATTTTGGATTAATGACAAGTTAACAATATCATAAATACGGTCTTAATATGTCTACCAATAGTATTCTTCATTAAAATTCAAAAAGTGAAGAAGATAGTAAGTTATATAGTCCACAAGTTTCATGCTGATTATGGTACTGTCTATGTACTATAGTATTTAGATTTTAAAATTGTCAAAACACATTGTTAAAAATGAAAATAAAGCCAGCATAAATAAACGCAATGTTTAAAAAATACAACTTACTACTTACATGACAGAAATACACACACAGAAATACGTCTATATTAAATCACATCTCAAACACGTCTTATTGAGTTGATGAAACCGTTTTCGTAAACAAATTGTACACGTACAAACTTTGAACCACGCGTTCGAGCCGGGCGACTGACGGCCGGCAACTGCTGATGTTGATTTGCCGCGCGCCGATCTCACTGCTGCCAACAGAACAAAAAATATCTCAGCTGTACTACACTGCAAATCATTGTTGCGTAGGAACCATTATCTTTTCCTTTCGTAGGGAATATCGATAAAGGAATACAAAACGTTTCTCTACGCAGTGCATTAAACCATAACATAACATTATTATCATACGTAATTAAGCAATAAATATGCAGACAAAAGGAATTTTCTATGATCTATTTTCACGAACTAGGCCTACACATAAATTCAAATATATCGTGCAGTATTTAAGAAATTAAAATCCGTGAATCGTATATTTAGTATTATGAATTATTAGAGATAAACTTTATACAGAGTTATCAACAATCAAATAGTGAACTACAAATTAACAGGATATTAATATAATTGATATGTAAATTAAATGAATCTAAATAAGAAAACAGAATGATGATATTTCAATAAATAAAAGTATTTTTTTTATGTAAAAACACTATTTTTATGTCCAATTAGGTTTTATTTTATTTTAAAGAGATGTATATTTAAATATGTATAAATCTAAATAAAACTTGAATATTTGAATAAAAATACTTTGTAATTGTTTTTTCTTGTTTTAATATTCAGAGGGTATAAGAATGAATAGACACATAATATACTTATTATCACCACTGATAATGATAGTGGCGAATTAAAAACGCCTTCAATTTGTTATATGTTTATCTAGTGAATTCTCAGAAACCACAGAACCGAAAAGCGTGAAATTTTGCAACAATTCATGTTGACTAACAGTGATTACGAAGAAACGGGTTTGCTTTCCGATTTCAGTGTTACCCTCTGGTAAAGTTAGAAGCCAATAAAATTTTATTATGTACAAATTTTCATGATACACGAAAGGTCTCATGTACATCAAAAGGTGGTCACGGTTAGGGCTTCCCACCCACTGCCCTTAATGTTTCAACATAAAGTATTTAGATTTTCTGATCTACTAACTCAGATGTATTGTACTTTTGCTTCTAAATTATTGTCTATAATACGTACTCATTTAGACCCTGATTCGCTACAACTACAGGCCTCCGCCCAGTAGCCTTTAACGTTTTACCTGGAGTTTGTATTAAACAAGTTTTTATATTTATTATAAACCATTATTGATTCATAAGTGGTTTCTGTGTATATAGATGTCTACCATAATAACCCAGGAATACTTATATATAATTTAAAAGCGATTTGCGTATGTTGTCCCTGGTACGACGGAAATGCGTGAGGAGCCGCGGGTAACAGCTATAATCTATATATTTATAAATTCCTCCCGTTAACAACAACGCCTCTAATCTGCGAGACAAAATACTATAGAGAGATAATCACTACCTAGTTATGTTACCATGACTTTAAGTTATATTTGTTTACAGGGTATAAAATCTAAATCTCTTGAAATAGAGATAATGTAACACAACGATTAACCGTTGAAAAATGATTTTAACTAAGTAAATAAAGAATATGGTTGACAACAGTCATAAATAGGGCATCATAATGTTTTACATCTTGACTTACAGTTTCGCTTTAGAATAATTAATTATACTCCTATGCTAACCTCGGCAGTTTTGTGTAGGTGGATATCAAGAATTGTGGTAGGTTATCGTGTTGGCCGTGGAAAGAAATAAATATTTTAATTTACTACATAAATGTTAAAAATATGGCTAACCGTTATTATATTAATTTCATTCAACAATTTAGAATATAAAAAATGGAATCTAAATTAGTCCTCTAAATAAGTCAGCACAAGCTCGTGTTTCTTACTTCAAAATGGAATCCACCGGGACTAGTGTGTTTGGTTTCGTCTAATAAAACTTTTCGTTACGAATGAAAAATTACACGATAGAATACTGCAGTAAAAATTTCAATATTCAATATGTAGTGTGAAAATATAAACGTTACTATTTATGGTTTGGAAATTTATAAAAGCAGACTAAATAAAAAATACAAATATTTTACTTTGTAAAATACTTCATTTTTGTGAGACAATGTCTTCACATGAAATTTTAAGTTAAATTAAGTTTAGATGCCAATTTAAGGAAATTAAATTAGCTGGCTTGTGTATGTTACACTTCCTTGAGATTTCTCAAAAGGAATCTGCTGCAATAAATCCAAAGCAATCTGCTGGAAATAGCAGATGACAACTGGACATGTGACATAAAAGAGCAGCTGCGATTGGTCCATTGATTGAATAAACATAGGCTTTGAAGGAAACTCACTTACTTTTTAGTTATCAGTTTTATATTTAATGGAAGAAAGCATTGTTTTGACTCAAACTAATCATTAAATCTCGTGTGATTCAACACAGAGAATAGTAATCAGCCAATTATGAATTTTTTTTTTTTTTTTGAGAAATCATTTTTTGAATGCTTGCTTCTCGACTGTAAACCTTTAATGTATAAGTACAATAAAAAGTTCTGTATCATACAGTGATGAAGTAGAACATTTTTAAGTTTTACACATTTTTATATTATCTGATTTTTAAACTGAAATGGAGGAAGTCCTACGACACTGGACAGTGATGCGGAGTTTGTATCGAAAGTAATGAAGGCTGTTGTAGCTGAACGTTTTCAATATTATTTCTTATTATCTTTTTCACGAGCAAATTCAATTGAGCTATATTAATTTCAGTGTATTGGGTGGAAGGGGCTATTCCTATGGACGCGTACACTAATAATCGTTTAATTTTAGCGGATTAATATACAATTCAGGAAGCATTATATACCCAGTAAATATACTTAAGAAAAAATGTAATCGGTGTTGTATATTTGTACCCGAGAGTAGTTTCCGAGAGTCTTTTGGAACCTATATAAGTTTTGTAAACAAAGCAAAATCGAAAGGTGCGTTGTTTGTACTAGAACAAAAATTTTAAAATATGACATTTACTTTGCAAATGGCTTGTAGTATTTGTAAGCTGTGTTTTAAAGGAAAATGTTGTTAGTTTCCTTATATACAGATGGAAACCTCAGCAAAGGGAACTCGCCTAGCTACCTATGACTAGTCCCCATCGCAGTGAGGTAGTTAAAGAAGGCGGACGAATTTGAAAATTTATATGAAATATGTCAGATTCGTGTCCTTAGATTAATTTTAGTTATTCAATACCACACCAATTACATATTGTGGTTATTAAAGATTGATATTGTGGTATACTATTGTGGCGAAAAAACCTTTAAAGCTAAAGCAAATCTGATATAATATAATTTAAATTGTAAAAATAATTAAATAGATTCAGCTTTCATTCATAGTAAAAGAATGTGCTACATGAGCAAGTTTTTCATTCCAAGTACACAGAATTGTTCAGAATTTTTTGTTTTAGTATTTTCACACGCCGCTGGTAGGTCTGCAACCGGCCTGAGTTTCAACTGGCCGAGACTCTCGTTTGTTAATTAATTTAGTTTAAGGCTCTACATGAGCGTTTGTTGATCATCGTGAATCAGGAAAGTAAAGTCAATGGCAACGGAACACGCAACTCACAATGGAGGTTGAAGAAGGTGTTGTGAAGATTGGCGGGTAATTTTTGTGACTGGCGGTAGAGTCTTCTGCAGTTAGTACTGGAATAGTTGCCAGTGGAAAGTCCCGTAGAATTGAATCACATGTTATAGTGCCAGGTAAAGGATGACTAAGCTGTTCCTCAACTCTGTGCTTTCGTTTATTGTTCAGCACTACAATATTAGTTTAGGAAATCATTTTGGAGATACTCGATTGAAGAATTTAGTTCCATCCACCGACTGCATTCCCCTTAAAATTCATTGTTAACTCATTCTGGTTAATGGCAGTTAAGGGCACTAAGCTTTCCAAAGACTTTGTTCCAAAGAACAAATAATAGACTTTATTGTTCTAGATATAAAATGCGCTTTCTGATCATAACTGGAATTATTTGTTAACCAGATGACGTTGATAAGATAATATATTATTGCCAATTAATGAAGGCCTAAAAGAAATGCATTCTATTACCACAGTTGGATGTTGTTTTCCAGAAACTAGTTACGTATCCTAATCAAAATCTGATTGAACTTCTTCGCTTCGTATTCTTATCCGATTAAGAATATCAGGCATAGAGGTACATGTCGTTGGGGCACTGCTACAAGACATCTGTGGATAAAAATCCAGCACCATAAAAAATCATTACCTATAGAAAAAAATCACTTTCATGGGCCAAAATATTGGTATAAGTGTTTTCACACGGCTCAGCCATCGCGGGTATTTTAATTGAAAATAAAACATTAATAAATATATTGAATTTAGCAATGTGTTGCTAAATATCAAATATGTTTAGATTTTAGATCAGGTTGTTCAATGACAAAAACTATAATAGTCAAGTAGAACGTAAACAATAATCAGAGTGCCGCTACGCTGTTCGGCTACGCGTTACATTCTCGTAAAAAGTATAAAATGGGCTTTATAAACCAGGCAATGTTAAGAAGCTCTGAAAAACAAGCCGGCCTCCAAGGAGTTGGATGGCAAGAAGTTCAATACTCTCCCGGCCCACGGCATTCGACAACAAAACGCGTCTCAATTCGCTTGGCGGTGTGCCGAGCGAGGCCTGTATCGAGATAACGGTTCATCTGACAAAAAAGGCTTGAAAATGTAGTCTTTTATCTAGTACATTCTCATTAGATTTTTCCTGGTCAAGAAATAATGAAATTGGCACAGTACATTTTTAACTTCACTTTTAGGCCTAAAATAGATTTGAATTAAAACAGTGGTATAACATTATTCCGTAACGTTTTTTACGTATATATATATATATATATATATATATATATATATATATATATATATATATATATATACAATATAAAAGCTTCTAGATTTGGTTATCTAAAATATCATATACATTTCAACTTAATATTCGTGGCGCTTTTTGTTGACAACAGCTGGGGGCGAGTGAGACTTGGACTTCTTTCCACTCAGCGATTTCGTGGATCAGCTTGTTTTTGCTCCATTGAAAGCGCAATCTGTATTTATTTCACCTGAGGATGTAACAAGTTTAATTATTGTATTATTTGGTTTAATTCGATCTCACCAATATTCAGTAGGAGTTGTGCAATAACCCACCTAAAATTTTAGTATAAAATTTATGCTCTCACAAGTTATTAATTGTCATTGTAATTTCAAGTGTTGTATTAAATATATTGTCTTCAACAATTTTAAATCTATTTTGAATGAGATTAATATTCAAGAGGAGACTGATCCTCTTTTTTGTAACACTACGACTAAGAGTTTCATTAAAAACTTATTTCTGAGTTATAAGGCTACGACTGCTTGATGCAGGAAAATATCCTTGGACAATCTTTCTTAATATACAGTCACTTGTACATTTCTCTCCTAGAAATATTTGGCCATTTAAAAATATGATTGATATCCTATATAGTTAAATTTTGCACTTTAGAAGATCTTTGGTTGTGGTTAATTGTTACATTTACAGGAAGGGTGATTTCAAAACATTGTGGGTTTTCTGATTGTATTATAATTGACCTAACGTTTATTAATAATTTTTTACATACATTTTTTGAATTTGACATCAAGCAATCATTTATTATACCTTCAATTCACACAACGATTTGTAAACAATGTTGTTTTTGTGTCTTTGGAAGGAAGGGATGCCAATGTAAGTTCTTTTCCCGGTTGAAATATAGCTTAGATACGTATCTGTTTACATATGGTGACCGGGCCTACAATAGTCATTTTTTTGTTATGCTTCAGCTATAGGCTCTACTGGTGTACCACCGAATGGAATGCTAGCATATATTTATTAATTATTTAAGGCTTGGTGTTTATATTCATTAATTTAAAACCAGTTACTACAAATTAACTAATGTAATTATTATCAATTTACTTTCTTTACAGTTCTTTTTTTAAGTACTGTCAGTGTGAATTATCATGTTTGACATATTTTCTATGGAAGGTACTTATCATTATATACACTGCATTAAAACTGTTTATCTTAGTCCTTTACCTTTTAATATAATTTTTATACTGATTGAAAATAAAACAATTTGAAACTGATAAAAATCGTTCAAGACGTGGAGTGTAACATATGTACAACAAACAGAAGAATAATTATTGGGTTGACCTCATTTAGCGTTTATAAATTTGGTATTGGTGCCTCTGGGTACTGGTACATAGAGTCTGCTGATTTCACTGAGCTTGGGAGTGCACAACAGCAGAATGGTAAGTTCTTGGTAGTCATATTGTTGTAAGACTCTATATAGTTTAATCCTTTTTTGTGCAAAAACCTGTAATCCTCTCAGAGCCGGATTTATACAATACAGGCACCTATACTCATACCTGTGTTGCGGGCCTTGGACTCGTGTTTTGAGGGTATGGAATATCCCCCAATGATAGGAGAGTCTGGGACTCCTTCCCCCGAGAAAATTTGAACAATTAAGTATAAAATGATGATTTTTAAAGGAATATTGCGCTAAATATTATATACTGTATGGTTTGATAATATTAATGATTTATCAGTTATAACATACAGTTTGTATCCATATGAATAAGGAAAATTTACGACAGTAGACAACTTTAATGTCTTTAATTTATAACTGATGTTATTTTAGGTAAAGATAAGCAACATTATTAAACATAACTTAACACTTTAATTTAGTTTGGTAAGTCATCAACAATAGTCAATATTAAGTATTTATGAATAAATCTTTAAACACAAATTAAATGTACTACAAATCATGTTCATTTCAGTCACTCGCTGATTGGTTTCCGTCTAAGCGCCTTCGTAATGAAGCCGTTTATGATTGTCTGAACAAGATTAGAACGTGTTTCAAGTTTTCGTAAGGGCTTATACTAATGTCTCAGTGCGAGCTGCTACCCCACCCCCTAGTAGTGATGGCGATGAAGAAAATAATGCTCAAGATGGTATCTATCACGTTACAGTTTAAATTTCTAAAGTGTGTTATTATAAATACCCGAGAAAGGTAACAGATAAAAGGTATACGAGAGTTAAAATACGATGTTTGTATCTCTAAGCTGAGTTGTGTTTTAGTTTATTTTATTTTAATTAACCTCAGCAAAAAGTTCGGGGCACTGCAGGTGGCCATTGACTATCTTCAGGTGTAAAAGAACATCAGCCGCGACACTAGGCAAGTAATGGAAGATTTAATTAAAATTCGCTAGTTAAAATTTGCACAGGAACATCCATATAGTTGTAGCCAGTTCAGACATCGCCCAGACGAACAAAGCGACGCTGGAAAGCCTCCAATCTATCCTTGGCGCATTTGGTGTAAGGAGACCAAACAGGATTAGCGAATGCCACAAGCTTTCTAACAAATGAGCAGTACAGGGATCTCAGAGACACTGGATTGTTAATTCTTCTTGAAAATCTAGATATAAAACCAAGCATCTTGTTGGCCTGATTACAGATACTGTCAATGTGCCCTGAAAACCCCAAGCCACAGTCAAATTGAACACCTAAGTCTTTAATCCTCTGAGATCTCAGAATTTGGATGTTGGAGAGGAGGTATGTAAACAGCAAGGGAGTTTGGATCACGTGAAATGTTACAGTATAACATTTAGTTGGATTAACAGATACGAGGTGTGATCAAAAAGTTCCAGGACTGAATTTTTATACATTTATTCATACAACATACAGGTTATTCGAATTTGTCTCCTTCAAAGTACTCCCCTTGGGAAGCTACACACTTTTCCCACCGGTGTTTCCACTGATCAAAGGCCCCAGAAAACACTTCTTTTGTAAAGGTGTTTAGCAGCTCCGTCGTTTTTTTCTTTAATTTCGTCAACTGTTTGAAATCTTCGTCCTTTCAGGGGTCTTTTGAGCTTCGGGAAGAAAAAAAAGTTTGCTGGAGCCAGGTCAGGTGAGTAGGGGGGACTGAGGAATGACAGTCATTGCGTTTTTACACAAAAGTCACGGATAACTAATTCAGAGGAGCATTGTCATGGTGAAGGACCCAATCACCACTTTGCCACAGCTCAGGTCTCTTTCTTGTCACAGCATTACGCAATTTTCTGAGGGTTTCAAGATAAACAAAACGATTAATTGTTTGACCTTGTGGAAGGAATTCATAGTAGGCGACACCTTTACAGTCAAAGAAAACCGTAAGCATGACCATCACATTTGATTTGACCTGACGTGCTTTCTTGGGTCTTGGGGAGCCTTTCGATATCCATTGTGATGATTGGGCTTTTGTTTCCACATCGTAACCAAAAACCCATGTCTCGTCTCCCGTAATGACATGATCCAAGAAGCTTTTGTTGTCATTTGCCTTTTGAAGAAGTTCCTAAGAAACAGGAATTCGGTGTTGTTTTTGGTCTTCAGTCAACAGTTTTGGCACAAACTTTGCTGCAACACGACGCATTTGAAGTTTTTCAGTTAAGATTTCCTGACATGACCTAAATGAAATGTTACACTCTTCTGCCATTTCACGGATTGTTAGTCGACGGTCTGATCGTACGAGAAGCGTTCACTTTAACAACATTGTCATCATTGATTGACGTTGAAGGGCGTCCGGAACGAGCATCGTCGTCTGTGGATGTTCGGCCATCTTTAAACCTTTTGAACCACTGATGGCAGCATGATCGGCTTAGACATTCTTCACCAAAAGCCTCTTGTAACTTCAAAAAGGTTTCAGAAAACGTTTTGTTCAGTTTCACACAAAACTTTACACAAACACGTTGCTCTTCTTTCACATTCACTTTCATTAAAAAAAAAAAAAAAAAAAAAAAAAAAAAAAAAAAAATTGCCAAACTCTATAAAACTAATCTCAAACAAACTGTGCTAATGTTACTTTCAGTGATGTTATGATTGATCTGCAAACACAGCTGTGTTACTGTTGAGTCAGGGAATACAATGCTGCCAACCTCATCGCTGTGAGACATTGCATTCCCATAGTATATAAAAAGTCCTGGAACTTTTTGATCACACCTCGTATCTTTTTACGTGTACACCATCCCCTTTCAACCAGGCATCGCGTAGGTCTCTGCAGTTCTCAACCATGGATATCTCAGAGAAGATTTTTAAATCATCAGCGAACTCCAACACCTTGGCCTGAACTACCAAAAGGAGATCATTGAAGAGGCATGAGCCTAGTATCGGGCCTTGTGGAACCCTAGTAGATTGAAAGAACTGAGAAGATGTCACGGCGCCGATATTGATAACAAGAGTTCGATCACTGATATAATTAACCACCTAAGAGAGTAGGAGCAATACCGTAACCCTTCAACTTTGACAAAAGAATAGTGTGATCGACTTTGTCGAAGGCCTTTTCCATATCAATGTAGATAGCGTCGACGTGATTTTACTTGTGGAAGGCAGATAATGCGGATTCCTAGAAGAGCAAGGGGTTGGAAACTGCAGATCTTCCACGTACAACGTTATGATGGGAAGGATGGATTAAATTAGAAAAATGAAAATTGAGTCTGTACACTATGATGCTCTCAAACACCTTACCAATTGCAGGGATAATGGTTATCGAGTGATAATTCCTTACATTGCAGGGACGAATAATAAATCCATTCTTCAATGCTCCAGGAAAGACACCTTTACTCGATGATTCATTGAACATGCAGTGCGTGAGGAGGCTCAGTTAGAAGGGTCCGGTGATGGAAAAGTACTGAAGGCGAGACATTGTCAAGACTAGTTCCCTTGCTGATATCCAAGTGCTCAAATTGAGTAAAATCTCGTTCTTAGTGACTTTGATGTTGTTGAGACAGTCAAGGGCAGGGTTGTTGAATGTAGAGGCATTCAATGAAGGAGGAGAAAACACTGCACTTAAGTAGCTGGAGAAAAGCTCACATTTGCTTGAGTTGTCTATGGCTTGATCACCATGGAGAATCAAGTAGGAGAGCATGCTAAAGCATTTTTCCGTGCAATTAACTAGACTCAAGAAGGCACGATGGTTTGAGGAGATGTTTTCTTCCACTTGTGAAAAGTGTTGCCTGTAACATTCCCAATACAATGTAGTTGAAAAATCAATAAATTGTAGGTGAAAACAGCTTAACTTGACATGTAATACAGAACTGATCGAATCATTGATTAATGACAAATAATTGATTATAATACAAATAAACAAAACGCCCATGCTAATCTATACGGCATTGAACGATCCGAAAGCATTCCAAACACATCTGATGCAAATATCCAAGTTCGCGTGTGGAAGCGGAAAGAAAACATATGATTGTAATCAGCTCTCGGCGGGCTGGACCAGTGAAGTCAAGTTAAGTTATCACTGTCAACAATTAAAACAGAATGAGGTTAGTTTGGTATACACGGTAAAGTATATAATTATCTAACAACCACATGAGAGCTGGATAGAGACAAATTTATATGTTACTTAAGAAGGGCCTACAGTTCTTTTTAATTTTCCAAAATCTAAAGACTTAAGGTCTCCAATAAAAACAACTTTGACCTAACCTGTGATAACAAGATAAATACTAGTCCCCTAATATTGTTCAATTAAGTAGAACGTCAGTTATCTCAGATTATCCCATAAGACCTTGAAAAATAAATAATATAATACTTTCAGAAAGGAAGGATCTTTTTCTTTATTTTAGATTTTAGAAAATTGAACCCTGTGACAGTGATGTCACTAACTGAGTCTCAAAGATCCTCATGATTTATTATTGAATGTGGTTGCAGTGCATTAAGCGGCCACCAACACAATCGAATCAACTATCTGTGATAAATATCTAAACTATCGAAATATAATACCATTAACCTGTAGATATTCATAGTTGAACATTGCCAGCTATTGTTACAGCTGCAGTATAATAACCGTCCAACACTCGAATGATTGATATTTATGATTATCGAGTCATTGATATTCTGTATAAATAATCTTTGAAGTTATATCAAAGTGGTAAAGAATCTTCTATATAACTACTTAAGGGTAGGGTACGATAAGCGGACCCAGTTTTTTATATCGAAGAATGTAATCATCGATACCTAATATTCGCATCTCAAATCCTAGACTATCAATCAATATAAAAGTATCTATAGTCCTCAATAACAATCATATGTTTTAAATTAAAATATATGGATTTAATATTTACATTTACAGTGATGAAACAAATTATTATAAGCAAAATTAGAAAAACTAAAGAAGACCATATTTGCTCCTCTCACAGTTACAGTTGTTTCTTTCCCACAAATTTCACATAATGGATTTTTCGGTACAAGTCCAGCATGTTGAAGCCACGTAAAACATGTCTTATCATCTTTTAAAGCAATGTCGTACATAGTTTTCTAAAATTGACTGCCATTTTTAATAATCAAATGTTACTTATATGTAAAATTGAAATATTACCTTACATGTATTATTTGAAAGTGTTTACAGCTGTTGATATAGATTATTTAAGTTACCGTATTTGTTCAAAATCAGTTATAGGCTATATTTAATTAATCAGTATCGATTGATTGTATCGGTGGTTATGATTAAGTAATATCGTTTGCCAATTTCGATATAAAAAACCGGGTCCGCTTATCGTACCCTACCCCTACTTAAACCAAATTTCATTATAGGGATTTCAAATTACAGTATAAAAATTAATAGGCTAATGTTATAGTGAATAAAAAAACTGTCCAGGCTTTGTGTATTTGTAAAATATAACAACAGAAACAGTTTAACATTTTCTTACTTTTTTACTCTTTTGAAGGATAAACGTGTCTTAACACCTTATGACACAAATAAAACATGTACATAACCATAGTACTTGTGGCCATTTCAGATGGGCAGTATTAGTGTTAGTAACCCATTACTGGGATACTCTTACTTCAGTAACATTTGTGCTGAATGATTTGGTGTTTTCATATCTACTTTCTGGTTTTAGGTTACTCAGTAACTAGTAAAAGTTAAGGATATTTCGTGCAAGCAATGGGGCTAGGAATTGAAATATTACACTATGCAATGTAGTTATGCGATATAAGTAGGTTTAGATTAGGTTTTCGTAAATATGTTACTAGTAGTACCAAAGTTAAAGATAACCTTGACAAACGTTCACATGATCTGAGCTTGAATTTGAATACTATCACAAGGCATGTCTTTATTTTTTTGCCAGAAGTGCAGGATGGCGCAATCGAAGCCAACTTTAATGGCCAGGGGCATTTCTGATCGATACTTTTCCGACCTCAGATCACATACCAGATCGTCCAACTTCTTCAGATTACGTTGGATGATCTAGAACGTGATCTAAGGTTGAGAAGTGTCAATGGAAATGCTCCTGGCCATCAGTGCGGCCTTTGGCACCACTCCACACTTTTGGTGTAAAAAAAACATCTCTCATGATAGTACCCAAATTCAAGCTCAGATTATATGATTGTTTTGAAGAGTTATCGTCTAAGTTTTTATGTTTATAACAAGTACGTATGTATAGAGGCATTTTAAATTATAGTAGATAAAATAATTGTGCTGTATAGTGAAAATTTGAACAAACCATTTTATTACTTTATCAGTATATTGAAGTGAGATATAAAGGTACCTGAGAATACAAAAGAAGAGAACCAAGACCAGATAAGACCCTTTAAGAAACCTGGGAGAGCTTAAAGTGTGAATTTTACCTGAAGAAAGAAAAGTTTTACAACAGTCAGGTCTGAAAAATGTATAGATTGTCTCATTTGTAGGGGAATACACTGCAATCTGCGATCAGTGCAATACCAACAATAGAGCAGAACTGGAGACAGACAATTTATATTAATTGCTTACAAAAAGTAAAACTAATATTTTCTTTGAGTGATTGACTCTGGACATAATAATTTTTATTGCTTTATTTTATAATAAACTAACCTATACATTTGCATTAATTGTATTTTGTGAGTTAAATTTTTTTTAAATATATTGTAATATTATTTATGATAATACGGTTTAACTTTTATTGATATATTTTCTAATATGTTTTGTAATTTGAAAAGAGTGGATAAAACTTATTTTATTGTATACACTGTATACAAACTTTTATTTGTTCAGTATAGGAACTAAACAAAATTCTAATACCTTTATATAAAAGTTTAATGTGAAGATACTTCTTCAGTAGCCTATGTAAGGAGAACTTTGTAAATAGGTTTTATTAAATAAATAAAACATTCATTAAATAAAAACCATGGAAAATACAAAAAATCAAGTAACAAATAAAAGCTAAATATGAAAGCTAATACATAAAGTAAAAAATGTATAGTGGGTGAGAGCCATGCTCACCTCTCGACCATCCGTGTCAACTATCCCACCTCGACCAACCCTAAATTAAGATATATATCAAGTTTGAGGGAGATATTGTCTGGTACATACTGATTTGATCTAGGTCAAGATCATTGGATCGCATGGCGGGGCACACAAACGCAACCTTTTATGTGGTTTGTTGGTACTTGCTTTATTCATAACTTTATCTTGTGATATTTTTAGCTCTCAAGCATTCTTGTGATTTGACCATCTAGATTTTTTAAATTTTACAGGTCGATGCTATCTCAAGATATGTTTTTCGTTGTCAGCATTTGGCTGAGACAGCCTGTGTTTGTGATATTTTTAGCTCTCAAGCATTCTTTGTGATCAGATCAAGTAAATTTTTTTAATTTTACTGGTCGATACTATCTTGAGATATGTTTTTCGTTTGTCAGCATTTAACTGAGACAGCCTGTGCTAATTGCCAGTGGCATTACTGTCAGCTACTCAACGTACAACTAATAGTTCCTTTTTCATTGTTTATCTTATGACAGCTGTAGTGTGCTCTGAATGGGTGGCCTCAGTATAAGTAAAATTTACCTTAGTACCAGTGTCAGTATGACAGGACGTTTCAAGAACATCCACAAAGGTTAAATACAAAATTAATATCTGGAGTGGTAAAATACGTATCACATTGTTATACATTCATTCTTCCTGGAAAAAGAATACAATACTATGTTTAAATGGATGGTAATGACAAATAAAAAATTTGTAGAACATTAAAAGAGGAATTACTTTTATTGCGCTGAGCATTATTTCTCCTACATCTGTGCTATGTGGTACTTGATCTTGTTTTCCCGTTAACCAATTTTGTATTGGCTATTACTGACTTTAGCTGACTTAAGTTATAATTTGAATCTTAAAAAATTCATATATACAAGTATTAAAACCTTTCTTATCTCAAAAAGTGTTTGATAATTCAATTGAATTAAACAATATTTTAAAAAGAAATGTAAGTGATTTGTTAGTTAATTTATTGTATTTATTTACAGAATTCTTAGCAATAAACCCAGAGTTTTTCGACTGTACAAACAGTTAGTCAGAGAACTTCATTTGTCAAGAGCATGCAGATTGAATATAAATAAGGTCACTGAAGTTCGGATTCCTGTTCCGTGGGGTCACATTGCAGGTGAGCCAACATCCAGCAATAAGGAAAAAGTGTCAGCTATCCGCAGTTAATACTAATACTAATATAAGGAAGGGTAATGTGATGTAATCTTCTTTGTGTGTTGCTGTACTTAAAATCCATATTACTTGCTTGGGCAATTAAGTAATCTCAGTTCAAGTGGTTTTAAAAGGCTTGCTGCTTCCTTTTTCTTTGTTGAGATAAATTAGTTTATTAGTGAAGTTTCAAAATAGTAGCTGTAAAAAGTGGTAATATTTTCACTGTTGCATGGGACCTGTAGCGACTTGAGTGAGGCCAGCCAACATAGTAGTTAGGTGTATCCACCACAGTCATCGTGTTCAGTGGTATAAAAATTTATAAGTGGACACGGTAACTAAAATATAATAGTTAATTGATTCCAACAGAGTATAGTATGAGTCCTCCTACATGTTTTCGACAATATTTGATTTGATAAAAGTTTTAGAATAGCGATCATTTAAGTTATGTATGTGGAACAGTTAGAATGTATTTCTATAATTCTGCCTTCTATGAACTTTTATAAATATTACTCAGTTTACATTCTTTACAATGTATAAAAAAACAATACTTTGTTCTGATATGTGTAAATGTATGTATGTGTAATTGCATGCTTTAAAGCTTCTCTTGTCCACAGTAAGTCCCAAAATAGTATAATCAATGATAGTTAACACAAAAAAATTTGATTTAGTGCTACCTTGGATAAATTTGTGAACCAGAATTATACCTTGAAAACTGTCAAATGAAGAAAAGTGTATTATGAGTTGAATTGTGGTGACCAGTGCCGCATTTCCCTATAGGCCCACTAGGCCCAGGCCTAGGGCGCAAAATTTTAGGGGGCGCATAAATTTTAAAGTACACAAAAGAAAAAAGTTGCGGCGGCGGGTGGTGTTGGCGCTCGGCGGGGCGGGTGGCCAAGGTCAACTAGGTCCGGGGTGCGACGTTGACTCATTCATTGGTTCATTGCTTTTATTTATTCAAAACACTCCTATATATGTATATATACTATTATATATATATACATATATATATATTATTGTAATTATCTTTCATCAAAATTACGTAATTAAGAAATTTACTGGATTTCTACGTCAGTGTAATCAGAGTCCTCTGGGGGGGGGGGGGGGGGGCGCTCTGGTCTGTAGGCCTAGGGGCGCCGAATTTGTAAATGCGGCCCTGGTGGTGACAGGTTTCAAGAAACTCAGTAGTCAAGAGTAAAGGACTAATATTAATGAGGAACTTATGATTAATTTTTTATTATAAACTGGTGTAGAATGTCATTGTTTTGAAAAAGTTTAGTATATGATCTTAAAATATAAATTTAAATGTATGGAAAACAATCTATTCCATTAAATCTAGTTATTTTGAAGTATGGGGGAATTATATCAATTGCACAATTTGAACAAAATATGTAAACTGAAGTTAGCACAGCAATTTATTTAGCCTTGCTATAATCAACACAATGCTGATTCTATGCTAATTAAAATTGTAAAAGAGAGCCATATATGTTATTTTTGGAATTAAAAACACTAAATTTCCTTTATTCTTCAATAACATAATCTTAAAATTACTGTGTATTTACATATTAAAGTCTACAACTTTTCTAACATTCTTTTTCCACACTTGTTGTTCTAGTCTATCACTTCACACTTATACATTGAGACATACAAACAGTCTAGTTATAAATGTCTTGGACAACTTTTGATCAGAACCAAACACAGACTTTTGCAACAACAATTTAAACTTTCTTCTATTTTCTCCTAAATCAGATTATGACAATGAGCAATTTCTATTCTAAAGTATTAAATTGCTTTACTTACAAACATTACTTACACAATTAAATTCTTGAAATATTTCAATATGGCATAGAGAACCATTTCATTTGGTAACAGAAGTTAAACTGAAAATAAATATCACAATTTTAATGAAAAACAGAGTTATAGTTTTAAATAATTTTTTTCAAAATGAAATCGAATTCTTGCAGATTTAAATTTTGTGAAACCACATTTGATTGATTCAAATCATATCTAATAGATTGTATTGAATATGTCTAAATTTAAAGCAACAATAACATCTGCTTTATGGAGTTCATCCAGTCTGTATCTTGGGCCTTCTACTCTTTTTCTTTTTGTTTAATTAATTCTATTTATTTGCCATCAGTATAATTGATTATTTGATTAATTAGTTGGTTATAACAGTGAAAGTTCTAAAATTTATATTTTAAAAATTGTTAGAAGACTAAAAAGCTTCTAGATTGCTCATTTAATAATTTACCTTTTTTTCAGAAAAATATTAATAAGTTTGTATTTTTAAGGTTTATTTACTGAAAAGGGTATGAAATTTAGTTGTGCTATTGGTTATAGGCAAATGGTGGGGAGACACCAGCAAACAACCTATTCTGGCTCTTCATGGATGGCAGGATAATGCAGGAACTTTTGATCCACTTTTCGAATTACTCCCAGAATCTACGCCAATTCTTGCCATTGACTCCCCTGGTCATGGTTTCTCATCACACTATCCTGAAGCAATGCTTTATCATAATGCTAATTACATCATGGTTTGTCAACGTGTTAAGAAGTATTTCAAATGGGAAGAAAAGCTCAACTTCTTGGCTCATTCAGAAGGTGGAGTTATAGCATTTTTGTATTCGTCTATATATCCAGAATTCGTAAACTCTCTCATTACATTGGATGTTATCAAACCATTTGCTTCAGAAGATGGGGAAATGATAAAGCTTGGCAAATACATAGATACTAGTGTTACAAAGTCAAGAAGAGACCCTAGTGAAAACCCAAAATACTCCATTGAAGAAATTCAAGATCGGTGGCTCAAAGGAAGTAGGGGATCATTAACTCTTGATGCAGTAAATATATTGATGAGGAGAGGAGTTATGTTTCATCAGGAGTCAGGCAAATATACACTCACAAGAGATCCTAAAGTAAAAATTCACTCTCTTCAACGTTTGGATGAAAACCAAAGTCTTGAGATGGCACGTAATTTAAAATGTCATTATTTAGTATTGCGTACTACTGAAGGAAAATTTTTTGATTATTCCCTGAAAAACTCTCCAGGTTTCATCAATACAGTTACTGAGTCAGCCAAGTCTTTCAAGCTGGTTAATGTTGAAGGTCCTCATCATGTACATTTAACAAACCCTGAAAGAGTTGCCCCTATCATTATCGAATTCTATAGGAATATTAAGTTATAACACTATACATGAAAAATAATGTAAAATATTCTAATATTAATATGCTACTATCATGTCCAGAGTGTAAGTTAATTTGTAATTTGGTTAGGGTTTTATACTGTTTTGGGCAGTATTTATATGAAACTGTATGTTGACAGGCATACATTATATAATTTGTATTATATTGTAAATAGTGATTTGTAGTAAGGAAAGAGAGAATCATAATATTAATTTTATGTTGTATATTGATCTGATATTCTGCAACCATGAACATTTTTTCTACGGCTTATAGTTTGCCAGAAACTCAAGAGGTTTAGGTAACCTTTATGCCCTGACGTGCAAACACTGTCATAAGCACAGCTCGGCCTGTCTGCTGTCGCTTTTATTTTGATGACACACATACGAGGCCTTAGTTTGCTAAGTGCTAAAGAAATGTCATTGATTGAAAGAGTCTTAAATGTAATTAACTGCTCTGTGTAAACATTGTATTATGACAACAAAACTATGTATTAAATTAATTTACTATTATTATAAATTTGTTTATACTTATAGTCTTGAAAGCAAAGTGTAAGTTTGATAGTAACAAAATTTATTGTATCAATAAAATTGTTTCTGGAGTCCCTGTTGAGCATAGAGTAAGACCATTAAAAGTTTTAGGAAAAATATAGTTTTAACTGTACATTTTAGTAAATATCAAGCATTTTCGTTCAGCAAAAAATTATTAACAATATAATAATATCGTTATGTTTTTGTAACTTTATAATATATAGTAATTATTTGCTTTATTATCAGGTGTTTGTTGAAATAAAGTCTAACGACTTATATCACAAAGTTTAGTTGATCATTAAACCCTTTTTTTCTAAGATACGTCAGGAACGTTTTATTCATTTCATGTTTGGACCCTTTTTGAATGAAATATTAAATGCAGAATTAAAACATTATAAGAATATTGACCTAAAATTAAAATTTGTAAAGTTAACAGTTTGAGAACTAAAGCTTAATATGTGCTTAATTGAAATAAAAGTTACGTTATGATTTAAGCAGGGCTGCATGTGTGACAATGTGTGCACGTTTGGGGTAGCCTAAACCTCTGGGGCTCTTGTGTCTCCAGACAAACTATAGTCCAACAAGTGAGAGATCTGAATTTGAATCCTGGCGGAGTAGTAACATTTCGTGAACCAATCTTTATTTAAATAATATATATATTTCCAAACTTTATTGTAAATGTAGGGTGTTAATTTATTTTAAAATATTCTTATTAAATAGGTTTGTTTTAGTTCTTCACTTCAACTAAAATTTGAAACAAATCATAAACAATGAGTTTTGTGTAGACAAAGAAAATCCTTTAGTATTTGTATATTTTTAATTTTTTAAACCTTGGTTTGATGTATAAATTTATGTGTTTTTGAAGTAGTCATAAATAAAATATGTCAAAATAGTTATTGGCCTCAAAAACCAGTTGTTTTTTTAAATTTAATTTTTATATATATAGTTATATTAAAGGCATTTTTAACTTAGTAAAAAATATAGGTACTAGAAGTAATATTCAATATAAATTTGTAGATAGTATAATTCTGAAAAGAAAAAGATGAAAAACCAACATTTGTTACAATGCTTCTAACCAAAAATAGAATGACTTCAGTGCAGTGACGTAGCTACTCAGTGCGGAAGTTTGTTGTGTCACCCCATTGAAAGTAAAAAGCAACAAATTTTATATGATTAAGATCATGGATATAATTTATTTTTTTCTTTTTATCATCTATCACTATAGAATAATACATGTTTAACAATTCACGCCAACCGAACACAACACACTTCACGAAACAAATGAAAAATTTTTCAACTGAAACGTCAAAGATTGCTAGTATGCGACGGGGAATCCCCCACGACAGCGTCAGGCTCTTTTGCGGCAATTCCCAAATTATACATAGAGCTGATTTAGTGCTAGTGGAGAAATCCCCGAAAAAGAAATTTTTGTGCTAGCGATTTATTAATTTTGTTTGTTTGTACATTGTTCTTAAAGTTGAGAGACCGAGTGAGTGTCACCCCAAAAAAGGTGACACCCAGTGCGGCCTGCCCCCGGCGCCCTCCCTTTGCTACGCCACTGCTTCAGTGGAATGCTATAATTTCTACTATTTTAATTCCTGGTGCAGGGGCTCTACGGGCTACAGACAAAAGTTAGGTAAATGGGTTAAAGATGGATTTTTTGTTATGATTATTAAGATTGCAGTTTACCATTTTATATTCTTGTGTGCAACAAGTACAAATATAAAAAATTTCAGTTTTTAAGAGAACTATTGATAGGTGTAATGAAAGTCATACCTTGCCATTTTAAATTTAAACTATTTCAAAAAATGGAAATGAGCTGAAAAGTGACAACTAACATGCTTTTAGAAAGAGTACTCTTTGGTAACTTTGGATAAAAATTTGGATTTACTTAAGTTTTTTTACAAGGCAATAACTGTGAAATCGTACAACTTTGAAATTATGGACCACTCTGTGTATACTAAGCAAAAACTTTTTTTCAAAATGATTAATAATGAGTGGAGACCTTTAAAATGAGGTATGGCTGAACCTACCTTTACATTGAAAATGTTTAAAAAATGATCCCTACTCCTCCATTGAGGATGTTAAAAATTGTTTTCTAAATTCTTCGGGATCAAAATATGGGGGTTTTCGATAAAACAAAGAGATAAGTTTGTAGGTTCAGCCGCTATACTTCCTGGATGGGTGGTCGGTCTCACTCTGTATTTGGCTTAAAATGTATCTCACAATTGTGTTTTATGACACAATCATGACTTTATTTAAGAGATACAATATTGATCGCACAGAGAAGAGACTACAGTAAGAGGCTTATAGCTGTGTCTGCGACCTTGGTCAGTGATGGTGGTGGTGAACTGCATAACATTAGATACTAGAAGTAATATTCAATATCAATTTGTAGATAATATAATTTTGAAAAGCAATAAAAACCAACATTAGTTACAAGTGCCATTGTGTTCTGACATCGATATGAGGAGAGGGAGCACCGAGTATCACTTGCCATGCATCAGTGTCAGTGAAATTTTAAAATTTGTATGAATTTTCTTCATTATATTTTATATTTTGACTATACATAGCTTAGAGAAATAACAATCTAAATAATAAACTGTCAAAAATTAATCTGTGTACGATAAAAATATAACAGTATTGCAAAACAATAACAGCCAGTTTCTTACATTTTTCATTGAAATTGATATATTATGATAGAATTCAATGAGAGTTCAGAGTATTTGGGTATGTTTTCAGGTAGATCTTTGTTTTTACACTTGTACTATTCACAGTCAAAAATCAACCAGCAATCATTAAATACAGTGTAGTGCAGGATTGGGTAATGACTCTTACACAAATTTATTATATATTTTATAATAATTATTATACATACAGTTCCAAATGAAATCAATATAACTTCAAATCTACTACTTCCAAAATAATAAAACAAAGTTTTTTTTGGGCATGCTAAAAGATAACAAGTAAGCTATAATATTCAACACAATTTTTAAGTGTAAAATGTTTTTAATATTAAATTGGAAAGGAAATAAATTTTTACAAAGTGGTCTTAAACTATATTTTTAAGTTTCAATTTATTTCACATTTTATGGAGGAGGGCTCCTGGACCCTCTTTCCCCAACGGATGTCCAGTCCTCCCAACCACAGGATTAGATGGTCCTTTCCAATAAATTCTCTTGAACGTCTCCAACGATGTAATTACAAGTAATAACTGTAGCTAATTCTGATGACTTTGAAGATCAAACAGCTTCCTTAGCTTGGTCCTCATTCCGGTTTAGCTATATTTCTTTAGTAATTCAAACTCACTTTTGTTGATAATGCCAGCTATTAAAATTTTCATTAATGTAAGGCATATTAATGTATTCACTAAGCTGTCCATTCAAAAAATTATAGAAAAATAACTCAAACTTGTTTACCTAGTGGAGGTACAGGTTTCAATTAGGATATTACTGGATGTACAAATTTTAGTCGATCAGAATTTACTAATTAAACAGAGTGGCCTGTATATGTGTGTGTGTGTGTGTGTGTGTGTGCGCGCGCGCGCGTGCGTGTGTGTGTGCGTGTGCGTGTGTGTGTGTGTGTGTCACCAACCTTACTATAAAATGACAAAAATAGCTTTGATACGTGTGTTAATCAAGAATTTTACCCTTACTACTGTGAACTCACTGAACATTGGGGGAAATGACGGTTATGGGGGTAACTCTTATTTAACTCTAAATCTGGAAGAGTCTCAAAAGAAAACCATTTCTTGCGGGATGAGATGTTACCAAACATGCCGTACCTAATAATGGTTACTATGGGGATCCCATATCTGCAGTCAATGATGACAATTATTCTAAATGTATCAATACTTGGTTACTGAGTGTCTAATATTCGTCACGCCACATTCTTGTAATAATTGTAACATTTGTTAGTGAGCATTTTATGTAAGTTTAGATAGCGAGAAAATTAGTTAGAATACCGAAATAATATAAATGGAGTTTGTTATCAGAGGTTTGTCGAAAATTTATTTTTATGTGAAAACGTCGACATATGTTGTATGTTTAATTTTATACAAAATTACTACATATACTAAAATTGATTTTTGTATCATAATTATTGTAGTAGTGTTCTGTAAAATAGCAGAATAGTTGTACATTTTATATAATTGCCTCTATGCATTTATTTATTGTAATCTATTGACCGTTATTTTTTATTCATAATAAAAATGATTTTTGTGTAGAAAAATAAAAATGTATATAAGTTACATTTTAAATATATTTGATTTGTTCTATTGTTTTTTCTTTCTAAACCATTTTAAAATGTTAACAATATTTTATTTTTAAAGAAATTAAACATTTAAATTTTTATTCTCAACAGTGCTAGACCATTAATTCTCAACCTTTTTGATCCTACAACACCCTTTTTGTGTTCTGAAATTTTGATTTACTATAAATTGCAATTGGAGGGGAAGGGAGTGTGACGTTGAACACCACTAAGTAACTAGGGCTCATATCATCTAAAATGCTACGGTTTTATTTTATGGTATTATTTGATATTTAAATATTTGATAAAAACTAAATTTATTCTTCCACTAATAAAGTACAGAAGTAAAACCAATAATTTTGTATTGCTTTATAAAGCCTGCGGACAAGCACAATCAGCCTGTGCTACTAAATGTGGGAGATTTTTATGAACTAACTCATGGTGGCCGATGACTTAGTATTCTGTCTGCCCAATCTAACCTGTACGTTTCTTATTCTTCATGTGTTTATTTTGCTTGTTTTGAAATAATTTTTTAATGGATGAATTTTTAAAAGTAAGTGCTTCCTGTATGCAACAAGGTCGTTCAAATAACAATAAAATACAAGTGTTATTTGAAGTTTGGGTTCACGTCCCCTTGAAAATATGCTGCAGTGTATCATGTGCAGTAAAGTACTTACTGTGCACTTAATCAATGAACCCATTTATTTACCGTCACCTGGAAACCAAAACATCATGGACTCAAGGATAAACTGGTAATCTTTCTTGAACAAAAACAGCTTTTTTTCTGTGACCCCCGATGTCTTCGTGACCCCCAGGTTGAGAATTCCTATTCTAGACACTTAAATGAACCAAATGCCCTTCTGTACTTTATTATACATTCTTATCTATATGGCATTTGATGAGCCTTTCTACTGATACAATTCATACTGTGGTAGGGGATGGTTTGCATGTTGGAAATAGATGGCTTACAGTTGTTTTTAAATCATGTGCTGCCTTCTACAGGTTTTCTGGGTCAGATAAACAACCAGCAAAACACATGTTCTTGTATCAGTTTCAGAATTGGAAATGGTAATAGAGAAAAGCTTGAGATTTATAATTAATATTTTGGTCCAGAAAGGAGAACCCCTAAACACTCCTTGAACATTCTTTCTTTGTCCACAGTCTGAATTAGTAATCAAGAATTGTAAAATATTTAGACTTGTAATTTTTGTGGACAAGGCACGTAATATTAAAAAAATGTAATTCTTACTCCTAAAATTTTAAACTAACATAATTTTATTCTAAAATATCAAAGATACTTGAAATTGCTTACACAACCCATGTGTCATAAATTTAATAAATACTTAAGTGCAAATTTAAATCAGTGACTAAATTCACTTTCATAATTGATTAATCTTTACAGTATTTTAGACTATTCACAGTGTTTATTCAGAATTGTGCTATTTTAGTTGAATGAGTTCCTTGTCCTATTACAGTATTATTTTTCTGTCGAGATATGTATTTGCATATAATTTATATGTTTTAATTTATTACTTGGATCTTTAACATGTTGACTGAGGCCACACCCCCTGCTGTGCTTGCTGTCTTCTTAGAATACATATACTCACTCAGTATATACCAGCAGTGAAGGTGTTAAACAGTAAAAACATTATAAAAAATGGATTTTGGTTTAACATGATTATGGACCTACCAAAGTTGATAATGATCATCTAAAGTTTTCTGGTGGAAGACATCTAGCCAATTTGAAAAAGACTCTTGATCTCACAGTCCCCTGAAAATTGCTCTGAAAAGCTGTATTGCAGTACTAGACCAAGTATGTGATTTAAATAAATGTATTTTGAAAACATCTCCAAAGTGTAAAATATTAAAATGTTTCTAACTTAATCTGAATAACCATATTTTCAGAAGATATAATCTAAGATAACATTTGTACAAAAATTTTATTTTTAATCTTAGTTTTCATAATTATATTATGAGTATACTTAAAATATAAGTCTGTAAGTAAAAAAATCAATATAACTTAACTTATTTTCATTAGATGTGAAAAATCAGCATTTTACATTTATATTATTTTTAACATGTTCAATTGTTATCTAAATATCAGTCTGAGCTCTGTGGAAATACATTGTTTGTCCACACTTGGTCAAATGTATTAACAACACACCAAAGTGCATGTACAACTTTGATATTCACTTGTGATGTGTGTGATACTGGTTGTTCAAGTCTGAATTAATGGGGCTCATTGAAACAGTCTCAAAAAAATTACATATTGTGTGGCTTTGAGTATCCAATATAACACTATATAAATAATTAAATGAGAAACCTAAATCATTGAAACTAAATACAACTAATATAGTATAATGATAAAACAGAAAATAAAAAATGCATGATAGTCTTTATGAAAAGGTTAAAAATTATAAAGGTATTTAAAGGCTACCATCATATAATTGTATGGGAGGATATTTTTACTCTATTACAATAACATTCTTAAGAGCCTAATTTTCAGGCCAAATTACTTTATTAGCATCAAGAACAAGAACCTTTATTAGTGATCATAACATCATAATCATCTCCAAAGCATGAACCAATAATAATAATAATAAAAAAGACCCATTCCGTCCCCTTCCTTTATATTACCGCCATCTTGGTTTCTTTCTGCCGTGACGATTGCCATTTGCTAATAGCCTCTGGTCAGTCGAAGATGGGTTGGTAGACTAGTACAGACGTATTTTTACCTGTATTCTGTAGTTTAGTTTTAATGATCAGTGTTGAGTATAGTTTTTTATTAAGTGCATGTTTTAGAGTTTAGTGAAGTTTGACACACAACATGGTGGTTGTGATTCCTGACTTAGCTTGTGACACAACGCTTTGATATGGTTTGTTTAGTTTATTTTAATTAATCCTAGTTTGTAATTATGTTATTTACCTGAAGAGATCAGATTGCAGATCTTGAAAACGTAATGTTACTGATTTTTTGTTTCACTGAACGATGGAAATGTCCGGAAAAAATCCTGTTTCCTTTGTTAAAGAAGATGTCATGCGGAGCACAGTTTATAATAATATAGTCCAGGAGCCAAGATCCAATTTACACTGTACAAGCACACCAACATGTTTTCTTTCTGTCAGCCATGATAGTTTCAGCAGATTCGAAAAGTAAAAATATCAAAAGGGTTTGAAATAAAGATAGACTATTTTTTTTCAGATTTTAATTTTCTTTAGCTTGATATTCTCAAAACCAATGATAAGACGCATAAATAAATGTTTAAATCGTCTGCTAACTCTATAGACTGATTACTTGGCTGGCGGTGACGAATTTTCAGTCCCCTATGTATTTTTTCTGTTGGTGATATAACTATTACTGTACTTATATGTCTGATGATCGGCTGTTAAGCTAAGAAAAAATATGATTTGAAAAAAATTATCGTTTTATATTTTTTTAACACTTTTTGAAAACCCCCCTCACCATTTTTGAGCTCAGTCATACATAGTAATAGCTGACTAATAATAATTATTTCTTGGAAGAAATGTCTCTATTAGTTTCAAGAAAACCTAGATTGTGTGCTTATACTATGTAAAATTGGCTCTCGATTCCCTAGATTATAATATATACATACACAATACTGCCACCAGAGAATTTAGGAAACCAATCAACACAGAAGTTCTTATAAATATCAGAGCTAGATTATTCACAGCTGAGCTAACTCAACTTTGGCTGATGATTCAGTAACAAATGTCCATCTTAAATACAGTTAGAATCATTACAGTATAACATAAAGGTAGACAAGGGAAATTGGATATATTTGAGATAAGTTACACATCCTACCTACGAATGTCTGACATCTGTAAATTTGGTTTAATTGTCAAACTAAGTATATTGAGTTTAAAGTTCCATCAAGGCTTCCTGTATTTTATTCGTATCATGTAGGAAATGATTAAGAAAAGAATTTATAAAATAATAGTTTAAGGATGTTTTGAAAGTATAAAAATAATTTTGCAGACAAATATACTACAATAGACCGGTTATGTAAAAGATTGGGTATTTCTAAAATTTGTCTATACTTACAGTTAAAACAGATGAGAATCCCAATGACCGTGGGCTGTTATGTTATTTTCTCTCTTAATAGTCGATAGATATCAATCTGAATCCAAAACTCAATATAGATCTAATAGGTCCTGTAATATGGTCATTATGCATTGGCAAAATTACTTCAAAATAATGTTAAAGAAGTTTTTTGTATATACCACTATAATTATGTGTTTAAGTTATAATATGTATTCTTTAAACACGAATAAAATTTGAGTGCAAAACAATTGATTATAGATGTTGTAGTTTTTCAGTTTATAGTTTTTTTCAATTACAAAAATGCCATAATAATTTAGTAGATTTTGACTTTTGAGTTATAGCACTAAAGATACCTTTTTGGAAGTAAGTTGTAACCTTTATTTTCAAACATGAATACATTTCTACAGTCCAACTTCAAAAGGCTCAGTATGGGTCAAATTTCTTTTAGTCTTTCAAAATGTATGAATTGTTCATTTTTATATAACATAGTTCATTGATTAGTCCGTTGAGAAAAGTGTCTAATCCGCAATCCCCTTCTGACCTACGTCCAATCAGTATTCTCCCTTGTCTCTCCAAATGCCTTGAAAGAGTGGTACATCAACAAATTTCATCTTATCTGAATACCTATAACATCTTATCTAAATACCAGTCTGGATTCAGGCCTAATCACAGCACCACCACAACCCTAATTAAAATCACCGATGATATCAGATTGGCAATGGACAAGAGACTAATCACCATTTTACTGCTTTTTGACTTTTCCAAAGCCTTCGACTGTGTTTATTACCCCCTTCTCCTCATCAAATTAAAGAAGTATGGTTTCTCCGATGAGTGTGTTAACTGGGTCAAATCGTATCTTACTGGGTGACAGCAATGTGTCAAAGAAAGGAAAAAATATCTGAATGGAAAGCCGTAACACGGGGTGTTCCACTGGGCTCTGTTCTTGGACCCCTATTGTTCTCAATTTATATTAATGACGTCACATCTATTATAAGGCACTCTAAGTTTCATCTTTATGCCGATGATTTACAAATTTACGTACACTGTTCGCCTGATGAATTGAGCACATTTATGGTTCTACTCAATCAAGACATTGAATCAATTGCTTGTTGGGCAAATAAACATGGGCTGAAATTAAATGAAGACAAAACGCAGGCAATGGTATTGGGAAACCCAAGATTGATCGACCGTTTGGACTTCAACGTTGCACCAAAACTTGAACTCAATAACCACGTACTAAATTTTCAAAACAAATTAAAAAATCTTGGTCTTACTATGAGCTCAAGTCTTAAGTGGAATGACCAGGTTACGATAACGTGTAATAGAGTATTTGCTGGCATTCACAGTTTAAAACGTTTTGCTTTATATCTACCATTCAGTGTCAAGGTTATGCTGGTTAAAACTCTCATACTGCCACACTTCAACTACTGTGACGCTGTGATCAGTGACATGACTGTTGAGCTTTCGGACAGGCTTCAACGTGCTCAAAACTATTGTATCAGATTTATTTTCAATCTCAGACGTTATGAGCATGTGACTCCATTTTTCAAACAGCTATCGCTTCTGAAACTTCAACAACTTCGCCAACTTCACATTCTTTCAACTCTACATTCAGTTATCAGAAACAAGTCACCTGTTTACCTGTCCGAAAATTTCAAATTTATTTCCGATATAAGTGAGCGACCTACGAGAAGGGGATCCACGTTACTCTCAATTCCTGTTCATCGATCGAACTTCTTCAGTAGGTCGTTCACTGTTCAGGCATGTCGCCTCTGGAACTCTCTTCCTGATGATATCCGTATTATAGAATGTCGGGCTCGTTTTGGGGCGGGGGTCAGGGACTTGTTGCTGGGCGGTCTGTAGGGGTGACGGATGGCGGTGCTCGTGGCGTGCTTGTGGTCAGGCTGTGTGTTTGAGAGAATGAATGTAGCAATAACAAGAAATTATTTAAAAAGTAAATTGTTAATTTAAGTTTTAATTTATCTTTGTTTGAAAATTTTCTACATATTCAGCTGATAAATTTGATTTTTAATTATTACATAGTAGTATATATTTTGGTTAAATTTAAATTTAAAATTGAATTTGTTATAGTTTTAAGGTCATTAAATGTAAATATGTATATATATATATATATATATATATATATATATATATATATATATATATATATATATATATATATATATCTGCATATTATGTGAGGTTGAGTGGTAGAGAGGGCTAAATAGTCCTAACTCCGCCTCTTGAATAAAGGCATATTTCATTTCATTATTTCATTTCATTATCCTAATTATAACTGTACCTACAAGTGTTGCAGTAAACCGTATTTACAGGAAATATAAGACATATAATATATTTATGTATACCTGTTATTAACTTTAAATATCTTTAGAATCATATATGTTCAACCGTACATTACTTATGCTTACATTTTAGATTTTAAAATATTCCTGTTGTAGTATGAAAAAAATACCATTTAAAGTATATATATGCTCAGCTGTATTTGAATCATAGTTGCTATCCTAAATTTTTTCACCTATCAGATACATGTAGTATGAAGTGTAAAATAAATTGCGTAATAACATGCTTCTGGTCAAGATGGTCATGTTACCAATTAACTACAAATTTTATACTCACCAATCATTATAGGAATGTACAGCAAGCTACAAATTCTTATCACATTAGAGGTATAACACTAAAAACCACTATGTCAAAGAGATCAAAATAGCTGAATTGGGATTATTTTGGAGAACATCTCTTGAACTCAAAGGCTCTATGTCAATTTTAATTGTACACACAATATGGGCAGAGGTGTTAAAAATTAAGTGTTACAATTAAACTGGTTACAAAATTTTATTTGAATTACCAAAATCACATTCAGTAAATTGAAGTGAAAATACAAATAAACAAAAGGCACATACAATTTAGTTATAAATTAATTTAATGATACAACACAGAATCGCTATAGACCTGTGTCCAGGTCATACTACAGCTGGAAGATTATAACAAGGGAATACCATTGTGAGGAGGAGCATTTACTATTGGAGGAAATTAAGGCAGAATTATAATAGCAAGCAAATACAGGAAAAGAATTCTGTCAATTGTTATTTAACATTAATTCAGTTCATTAATATACATCAGTTTTATCCTGCATCTATTTCATTATAGCAATAGCATTTATGTTTTATGAGTCTTTAGCTACTAAATAACTTTTGTTATTTAACAACAATATTTTGTTTTGATACAAACGGACTACGTGTTTGGAATTTATAACTCTTCGTAATTAAAATACTATTGTGCCATAAAACATGAACTCATTGTAATATTTTCTACTTTTTAAATATTTATATTTAGGTAATAATATTGTGGGAAGTGTTTGTAATAAAAGCTTACAGCATAGATTATACGGTCAACCTTGATACAGAGTATGTTATAAAAACATGTTAATGTGTCCAAAAATGTACTAGACTATATAGGATATAACATATAACACGGCAGTAAGAGACACAAATGATGGATGAAAGGGCTAAACTGATTACTTGGGTTTGTTGTTCCTTTTGCTCTTTATTGTGTGTACATATAACAACATTAAAATTAAAAAAATTGGTGGTACAATTTTAAACAAATAAGATTACTATACAACTAAACACAAGTTCATATTTTAAATATACAATAGTTTTTAAGACATTTTAAAATATACAATACTGTTTAATAGAAAGCCAAAATACACACAGAAAAGAAAAAATAACTAGCAACTAATTGTTTTGATTTTGAGAAGAATTCTGTTGTGTACTGGTGTAATAAGTAGAAAGCCAAAAACATATAGGTTTTATATATATATATATATATATATATATATATATATATATATATATATATATATATATATATATATATATATATATACAAAACAATAGCCACCTTTGTAACTAAATCTACTTATTTTGTGTAAATTTCTGGTACTTGGCAATGATATTTTAAGGTATAGCATAGTTTAGCCACCATAGTTAAGATCTCTGACATAGATCAATCTCATATGTGAAGAGATAATTTTTTTACTTGCAGTTGCGAGAGGAAAGCATTTTGAGAAATCATATCTAATTTATATGTGTCAGTAGGTATTTAAAATTATAATACCTTTCATCTCTCAATGGTGTCAAAGATTTGACATTGGTGGGATGGCTTGCATGTCTCTATAACCTCGAGAAACATGCTGGTTGTAGCTTGCTATCCTTAGGATCATATATGGTGAATGGATTTCAAGATTGGAGCCAGACTGGAGACCCAACCATTTTCAGGCCCTCAACTGGCATGCTTCTGGGGACTGATGAAGCTTTCTCTGATGAGAGGTGGGGAAAAATAGAGCAATCAGAGCAGTCTCTTTGGATTTTGATCATTGTGACACAGGTGTTGGAGATCAGAATCAGGATGTCATGTGGCTATGGGAAATTCTCAGTTTACCCATGTATCTATGATTGGAAAAACACAGACCAGGGAACTGGGGTAAGTATACCAGAGGACACGCCTGCTTCTGGTCACTCTAGATTATTATTTGTACAATGAACAATGTTTGTGAAAACCATTTTGCTATTTCAGATACTCAAGAAAGAAATTGAGAAGAATAAGGAGAGTACTGTTTGGAAAAAAGGAACTCTCAAGGCTGTTGGCATCTCCGTTTTAAAATTAAGGGCAGCAATTTGTTCTCAGGAGAATATTAAAGCAAATGTAAAATATGCATATGAAGCAGTAAGAAGAAATCTCCCAACTAGTCAATTACATAAGTTACGTTTATTTAACTCAAGTAATATGCAAGTGCTCTTGGTTCATGTCAAGGGGGATAAACTAAATAATTGTTGAACTAATTAGCATCAGGTAGAATTGGGCCTTGTAATTATTTACTAAACAACTCAATAGTTATAAGTGCAGTATGGATAAAATTTAATACATTTTAAAACCATTTTAAAGTTAGAAAACAATAATAGACAAGTGTCCATTAATTTTGAGCAAAAGTAATGTTCCACAATATTTACTGGCATCTTTTTTATGCCTGCATTATTGTAAAATATTGTGTGTATACTGTTCTCCCTGTGGAATTGCTGACATCACAATTATTGGTCTATAGTGTTGGCAATAATGCCATGTTAGTGTGCTCCAGCCACAGTTGTGCATCTATCTGGTGGTCAGTTAGAAGTGATCTGAGTGACCACTGTGGAACGGTCTCGGAAACGGATCGAAGTTCCTCTGCTCTGTGACACGGACAGCTGACGTCTCAGATGCTGTCGACAACATCTGCTCAAAGCCTTCTGGAAACTTTCTCTGAAGTTTTTTGACATGAAGCCGTAAATTATTGGATTAACACAGCTGAAAAATTACAATGTTAAAAAACAGACCATTATGAAAAGATTTTAATAAATCTCTTCCTATCTCTGAATAATTGAATAGGAATGACCAGACATGTTATAAGTTCAAAATGGTCTGTGTAAACTCAGGCATGAATTTTTCAACCATTCAATTGAGATCATCGGTAATGGCAATGTTACTGGCATAAGAATTCATCATCCTCAAAGACATCATTACTTACATGTGGAAGTATGTTGTTATTAATAACTACAGCTAGTTTAAACCTATTTCCAACTGTTCCAAGAGTCTTCAAGGAGTAATACTAACACAAAACAAAATGTGTGACTAACAAGTAGTAAACCTATTTAGAACAATCACATGCTTCTGATTGTGTTCTTACATTGGTATGTCTGAGACTGGCAAATAAATAGTGTTTATTATTTTATTGTATTACTATAAAACCCAAAAACATAACATGTTCATAATAATAGGAACATCTCTTTGGCAGTGATATTTATCAATTGAAGTTATTGTTGATAAAAATATTCCGTATAAACACATTGAAATGTATATTACTCAAATCTGAAATTTGTTTCTTTACAATTAAATGTAGCTGCTGTTGAGCACCTATTAAAATTTCGTCACAATGTAAAATTACATGAAATGAAAAAATGGTATTATTAAAGAGGCAGACTTGGTTATGTTGCTTTGCAAGCTGTCCAATCATAGCAGTTTAGTTTTGATTATAATACAAACTACTTTTATCATAATAAATTACTAAGTAATGTACCTGTTAAAGTAGGACATAAGGTGGAAGGTAGTTCTGACATGTTTCAAGAACCCTGTAGAATATTCCTCAAGGACTTGGAAAGCTGTTAAGACGTCCAGTATAAGTATTGGAGCCCAGCAGACAACAAAAACAACCACAATTAGCACAAGCATTTTTATCACCTGGAACAAATTGAATTAGGAGTAGAATACCTTTGAGCAAATACAACCTAGATGTCTTGCTGAATTTAGTAACTAGGGTAAAACAGAATGTGCTAATACATCACTGGCAGATCATAACCAGTAAAAAAAAATTTAGAGGAAGTGAAATAAAGATTTTATTTTTGCAATTTTTATCTGATATCCTTCATTTAAGTTCATGTATATCAACATCATTCAATTAAATAGTTTTACATGTTCCTCCACAAAATATTTAACTTTAAAGGATGGAACCTGTGAACTACCTTCCCTAGTACTACAATGCAAGATTGTGCTGAAATTAAATTTTATCACCAAGTTATAACATTGACTTTCCATTCTGTTTCATTTTACTCTATAAATAAAAATCACATAAGATATTTCAAATGTTCGATTTGTTTACAAATTGATTTATTTTGCTATTTTATCATTGTAATTATAGTTACCCAAAAGACCAATGTAAAATTATTTGCTAATCCTCAGCCAAATTCTATGAAGTTCCATCGAGTATCATCAAACTTGGTGTTGCTAATATGTAAATGAAGCGTCATGAAAAATTTAAAGTCTATGGGTCAATTCGTTTTGGACATACAAGTGAAAATTGTCCAGCCCCACAAGTAATAGGCTTCGCTGACGCTCAGCTAAAAAACTGCTTTAAAGTTTTTAAGTCTATAAGAACAAAATTGTCAGATGATTTACGATACTCACTTATTAACTAATACAATATGGCTAAACAAATATACATATTATACCCTATAGTATATACATACACACTATCAGGACCTGCTCAAGGTTTTCTCCTTTAATAAACAATAAGTTGTAAAGCCATGTGGATTATGGGTAGTAATTCATCCATATAAGGAAATAACGTATTCATACCTGTCTGACATTGCTTCCTTTATCGTCTTGAGGAGGCAGGATTGTTGTAGTGTTTCCATTCTGAGGTTTACTCGCTAGAGGGATGTTCTCAGGTCTCAAAATGCTGTAACATGCTCATTTCAAAACCTTACAATGTAAAAAGATTTAGCAAAAGAACTGAAGAAATATATTTGTTGTGCAAAAGCCAAGTAGAATTCAATGCAAATTTAAGCCATGGCATTTCACTTAAGCATACAATACAATAATCTGCGTGGTGGTGTTCATTCAGTAAAAAAGAAAAACCTTGTAATATAAAAAATGAAAGGAGTTCTATGGTTTTAAAAGTAGAGTGTAATCAATATTTATAAAGAAATTTCTTAAGACAAACTGTATTTTTCTTGCAGATTTTAAAACAGATATGTTTGTTTTCCAGCATAAGAGTACTTGTGGAAAGTATTGCAATGTTGTTACAATAATGTATAAAATTACGTTTTGAGGTTTAAACCCATCCTTTCCTCAAAAATTCTAAGGCATTAATCAAAGTGTAGCAATTGACTCATAACCATAAAACTTTTACAGATATTTTAAGTAGTACGTCTCAAAGAAGACAAGATATACACACAATTAGAAGATTGCCAAGAAGGAAAATCTTTCAAGTTTAGGGCATGAGTTGTCAACATAACAAGCTTACGTTTTAGTGGAACAAAAGAAATTTAATATATCTAACATCTTTCTATATTACAATAATTTGCAACTATGCTGATTCCATCAATGATGAATCAAATTATTCAATTATGTAAGTATTTAAATATAATTTATTTCTTAATTTTACTGTAAAACTCTAAACTTTAGTAGAAAATTAACAGAACAGCATTAGAACTCTTGATTGTGTGACCACCTTACTGAATTATATCCTCAACATTCATAAAACAATCCATATCACTTAAATTAAACAATTTATCTTCGATTTTATACTGTTAAGTTCTTAGATGTTAGAAGAGAAAGCTTTAGAATATTCAGCCAACAATAATATAGCATCGTGTAAAATGTAACTCTTATGTTAACAACACCATTCGTTTAAAGTATGCAACATTCTGCTAATGCTGTTACACCCACAAACTAACAAGTAATTTCATTCAGCTTTGTTAAGTTTTCATGTTTGTTAAAGTGACTGAAATCTAATAAGCTTGATATGTGGTATCTTTTCAAAGACAAATAGTTTGTGTCTATTAGCAAAAATAGAATTCCTTATAACTGCCATCCTTGGAACTTTTTTAAACTATTTATATAGCCATGCATGTTGATACTTGGTATCGTAGAAGAGTACCAAATTGTGTTACAGAGCTGAATACATACCTGGTACCTCGTCTGACTACGAATAGTATATTGACATACTCACGCTTGGCCACTAACCATATGGTGCCTCTGCTTCATAACTTGGCGTATCTCCCAGCAGATGGTGCTGTATGTCACCAACATGACGGTGGTGGGAATGATGAATATCAGGAATAGCATGTAGACCATATAAAGCTGTAAATGCGGTCTGTTGTCATAGTCCAAGGAACAGTAGTATGCTTTAAAGTAATGCCCCACTTCCATGTGAACCTGTACAAGTTATTGTTTAATTTATATATTTCCATTTATATATATTTTTTATTTGAGTTTAAAAATAGTGTAAGAAAGGTAATATTTAAATCTTATAAATAAAAATGAATCGCTCAACGTGTTGCTAAGTGCTAATCTCGAGAACGGCTGAACCAATTCAGCTAATTCTTTATTTAAATATTCATTGAAGTCCAAGGAAGGTTTGTATGAAGAGAAGGATGAAAAAAATACTTCTCAGAATATACTTTAAAGTTTGGAAATATAATAATAATATTTCTGTTTCATATTCCACATTTAACTGACACTAAATAGCTAGCTGTTGACACTTTCAGCTGTAGTTTGTTGTAGAGTCTGAAACATTTGTTTACTTTAAATTTTAGAAAATTATAAGTAACAGTGCTTACCATTAGTGTTATGCATACAGCAAAGATAAAGTCTATTTTATGTTTTACTACAAATTGCGCCAGTGAAAAATTTAAAACAGCTAATTTAAACACTATTATAAATCCTCCCTTAGTGAACAAAGCTCTGAATGCATAAATGTATTTGTATGCATATATAAATGTATGCATAATCAAGACAGCAGGTAGATTACAAGGGCTAGAAGTAAATGCTTTTTGAGATGGCTGTATCACTTCTGAGTCACTCACTCCTAGTCTCCTAAGGTGTTTCCGGAGAGGTCCATAGGGTGTTAACATTCCCATCAGAAGTCTTTTCTTTTGGTAAGGTCAAAGCTATTTTGTTACATTCCTGTAGTGGGTCTATGAATAGCTTTGATATTCTTGACCCTTGGGAGTTATGCCACTTGAAAACTTTAACTTGTCTTTCCCATCTCTTTATGAACTCTTTTCTATAACTAAAGGGTATACCAAAACAAGGTTCCGGATCTGTCAATGTGGATCCTGCTTCCTTTCGTGCAAGAGAGGCTGCCTCCTCATTTCTTCTGATGCCTTCATGACCTGGTATACCCACACCAGCTGGTTATGTTTTGCCAGTTCCTTTAGCATTTGCTAACAACTTAACACCAGCCTTGAACAAACTTGTGGTCTCTTAATGTCTTAAGAGTTACCTGGCTGTCTGAAAGAATAAGAATTTTTACTTTATTATATTTCTTGGTTATCATTAGTTATGCACATTGTTATATGGCTCCAACTTCTGCTTGAAACACAGTGGCGGTTGAGCCTTGGGTCTCTGTACGTCTTATGCCTGGCCTAAAAACTCATAGTCCCAAACCCATCGCCATCCTGAGCCCTGTGATGTGAGAGAGGCAGACCCCAAAATGCTAGCTGAGTTCTTTTATAGCTTGCAGGTTGATAAGAATTAGTAGTTACGGGAGCACACAGACCTCAGATCACAGTGCATTGGCCTTTTTAAGGTTGGGACACACATAACCGCACCGTGCCCGATACGTGAGTCGGCCGAGTGTCGGTGCGGGCTCGGCTCGGTTACCGTGAGGCCACACATGTCCGTATGCAGTCCGAGCGCAACAATCTCACTGTTTGTATTAGAGCATGTTTTCTTTTGAATTCGAAGTGACAGATACTTAAAAAATATTCGGAAGATTAAGTATTGATTGAGATAATTGTTAATTTCATTGTTATTATTTTTATTAATCGCTGTGGTGAATGACACATCGAAATGCTACAGTAAAGCTTTGTACAATCAGCTAGTATGTAAAATTTGTAAATATCATTATCTTGGTTATATTTTTTTATCTCTATATTGTGTTTCATTGGAGTGAATTTCGGTCAAATACACTATAAACAGTATATTTTGTGTTTTTTTTTTTTTTGTATTAAACCCAAGAGCTATAGTGTGATGCCAGAGAGTTTGCTATGTTGCAAGCCCGTTTATATTAATTTGTAACACATAGTAAATATATTGTAAAATATATACTGAAGAACATACAAAACACACATTTTACAAAATATTTTTCTTTTATAGCTCCGAGGACATATAATTTATTGCCAGAATTAGTCAAAAAATAGTAGAAACATAAATATATTTTCTAAAAAAAATTAGAGTACGGTTGATCGGACAAAAATGATATTGAGTATATTTTTAAGATAATAAATTAGTGTATGGTTAGTCTTGTCTGCTAAGTTATAATATTTAAATAGACACGTTAGAGCATTATAAAATAATTATTTATAATATAATATTTAATGTTGCATGTTTAAAGCCTAATATTTTAATTGTAAATCGTGCATAAATCCTTTTTATTTAATACAGCACAATAGTTATACTAAATTTAAACTTTGAAACGTAATAGTACATTATTTACTACATAAGCTACAATAACTCATTTTTATCATTTCATTCTTGCTAGTTTTCCGCTATTTTTATTTTTTTACCCTTTTTGTATATAGTATCCCCAACACAGGCACAGCCTTATGGGGGTACCTAAATTTCCCTTATTTTCTAAATCTATTGGCCTAATTATTATTTAAAAAAAAAGAAAAACCTAAAAGGATGTAACCTACTTTTTGTATTTTATTACTCTAAGTACATAAATTAGAAATAAATTAAGTAGAAAAATTGTACAACGTTGTTACATTTGTTTTTGTATTTGTTATTTGCTGCTATTGTAAATACGTTATTTCATAGTATTATTTATTATTAAGCACTGGCAACCAATACAGTATTTTATTTGTAATATTCAGTTTGTTATTATCGGAAATAAATGAATTTATTATTATTTATTTTTAACATGGGATTTTCTTGCTTGAAAATCTTATTGTAAATAAAAATATTTTTATTTTTACTTTACTGAAGTGAAAAGAATCAAAAAAATATATAAATGTCATAGAAACATTCTAAATATAACCCTTACAAAAATACCGGAATAAATTTATCAAGTAACATCAATACATCGAAGAAAAATAGATTTTTTTAGCAAATAATTACATGCTTGTTATTTTTTAATTAATGAAAAATGTTTATAGATTTTTCATAATTCGAATTTAGTTGTTTAAAATCACTTAATGTTACAACATGGGTTTCAAATTTGTTGTAATAAGAAAATATGACTAGTTTACTCTAAGGTAAGAAAATGTAATAATTTTAATAATAAATATGATTTTGTACGCGAACACAGGATGTAGCGTTAGTAGGCTATACTAAATAATTCACTAAAAATAGAACGTGGTAGACTACTTAAATAGTTTTAAAAAGAAGAACGCAACAGTAAACAACATATGATTGCCGCTCGTAGACCGCACCGTGCCCGTCAAAATTCAAACTAAACATATCGGTGACGGTGCGGGCACGGTGCGGCCACGACGGTCTGGTGTCGGTGCGGACATGTGTGGACTTGCAGGTTGAAAACTGCGCTGCAATTCTTTCACCGTATGACGGCCAGCATACGGCTGACTGACGTGTCGGGCGCGGTGCGGTTATGTGTGTCCCTACCTTTAGCCATACCTCAACAGGAAAAATATGCTTTTTGACTGAAGCAGGTTTCCGAGACCTATGTATATAGGTATTTTATTGATTAGGGTAACAAGGTAAATACAGTTGTAATGTCGGAAATGAAATGAAATTAAATAAAATATATCTTTATTTTTTGAGTGGGTGTTAAGGCTGTTTAGCCCTCTCTTCCACTTAACCCCAAGATAATATGAAAAATACAAACAATACTAATAACATTCTCTTAAAACTATTTTTTTTTAAATATAAAGACCGTTATAAACTAAGCTATATAATACTGAAATATCCTTCATACAACACATTACCATAATAACTTAAATATATTATTCAGATTATCTAATCAAATTATCAATAAAATCTAGTACTAATAATGTAAGACCTCATTCGTTCAACCATTCACACCACTCACCCACATACACCCCACAGCTACCACCAAGCACTACCCCTTCACGGTCGGTAACCAGTCCCTGACCATCACCCCGAAGCGAGTATGGCTCTCTATATTTCCGATATTGTCAGGAAGTGAGTTCCATAAACAGCAAGTATGAACAGTGAACGACCTATTAAATCTGATGAATGGTGGACAGGAATAGCAAGTAGAGAAGCACCACGATGTGAGGGTAGTATACAGATATCACTAAAATCAATGGAAATATAATTAATTTCATTCAGAAATGTTCATACACGCATAAAACCTGATATAAGAGCAATTTCCGTAACCTCTGTTTCTCTTAACCATTAACACTAAAATGATATGTACCTAATGCATGCCTACTTATATTTCCAACGACCATCACTTATCACAGAAGTATTATGTATGTCATAAAAGGGATATGCCTAAGATGTTCCAGCTGTTCATTAGGAAATTGTGTGCAAAGCTGCGGATAAATGATAGTTACAAATAAATTAATAAGTTTTACAAACTTATATTATCAGACTTATAAGGCAAGTAAAATTACATTCATTACAATAATCTCAATGTATTAAAAGTTATGACTGCATCACTCAGCTCAATGAGAATCCACCTACTTGTATGTGCAGAGTTGGCATCGCAAGAAGGACCGAAGCAACCCACGTCGATAGAATTATTTTCTTTGCTTGACTAATGGTGCAAATATATTTTGCCTTCATAGGATGCACAATAGCGTAGTACCTTTAAAAGATACATTTGGTTATAATTAGAGGTTTTGTAAGGACATAGTCTGCTATGGAATAATCATATTGATTCTGGTATAAAAATGACAAATTGCATTGTGGTATACAGCAGCTCTCTAATTTGGTTATCATGCCTGTGCATTGTTATTGCTATCGGAAATCTACAAGATCATGGAAACATCTCTTTCCAGCAGTGTTCAGTACACATAAAATGATGGCTTATTAAAATTATTATCAAAATTATAATTTTGATCAATTATTGTAATATTTTACTTGTTCTGAGCAAGATAATATCAACCTAGACAGTGATTAGAAGTTTAAAAAAGTGATAATGTAATTGAAGTAGTCAGGTCCTCAAAAACATGTTTCTCTTCACAAATATACAAATTCTATACTACAAAAATGATTGTTACTTATAAGATAGCTCAGAATTTAGTAGATTATTTAATAATACTTGTTCAAAATAAAACATTTTAAGAAAGGAGTCCGTTTTGTCCTCTATTTTAAGTTACATTAGGTATGTTTCTATTTTTCATCTTTTTTTCTATTTTATATTTCACAGATTCTAGTAGCAATTAAATATGAATTTGTCTAATCAAATTTGTGAAATGCCTCATATTTTTAAATGTAGACTAGACTAACACAATATAATATAGTTTTTGTTCAAACAAGCAAAACTTATGAACCCGTAGGCATTATTTATATCATTACATTTTATAGTTCCTCTGACTTGTGACATTTAGAGGGTAATATTTTGTTTTCCTGCAGTATTCTGCATTGCTAGCCAAAGATAGAATCTAAGTTCTCCACTGGTTGGCACACCAATAAGGCGCAATTCACACTGAACGAACGTCGGGCAGAGACGTGGCACGGACGAGGCAGTGACGAGGCAGTGATGTGGCGTGTGCAATGCACACTGGCAACCACAGACGCGCGACAGTCGTGAGAAAACTTGCCAGTAGAGTGGTTTTGTATGTAGTTAACTGTTGTATGTTATTACATTAAGAAGTCTGGTGTATAATCAGTTAAACAATAAAACATGGAGAGCAGTGACGAAGATGATCAAGATATGTTAGATGTAGTGTTCGTAGCCAATTTACAGAAAAAGAGAAGATTTTGGGTTCATCCACTGTGGTTAAGTAAGAGAGATAGTGGTACATTTGTTGTGATGCGTGAGTTAAATTTATATCCACAACGCTTCTAAAACTTCTATAGGATGTCCCGTGAGTGTTTCTTCGTAGTTTTGGACCTTGTTAAGGATTTTCTGCCAGGCCTGATCCTGCGCACTTCTGTTGCAGTAATCTGAACGACTGTTGTCGTACAAACATGGATATTGTTCAACTTCCTCACAGAACTTTATGTTGAACTCGATGTCGTCTCGCATGGTAAAAAGGAACAGCACAACTAACCACAAATCACAATATTTTGCCTTCCGAATACAAGGGGCATGCCTCTTTAAATACGCCACGACAGTTAGTGAAGGGACGTGGCGGTGGCGAAAGGGTGGCCGCCCGCGCCATGTCGCCTGTCTGTGCATTGAGTCATTTGTTTACATAGGAGAGACGCCGAAGGGACATATGTCCCTGCCACGTCTCCGCCCGACGTCTGTTCAGTGTGAATCGCGCCTAAGATATCCAGATTATTGTTAGCAGACTACTTATGTTATTTTGCTAAGTGAAGATGGCTCTGTATAGTCAGACAGAAATATTTAAATAATTTGATTGTGTGAGCAATGTTTTGATGTAAACTGAAAACTTAGATATTAGATAATATAAGCACATATTTAATCCTCTTCCTTCAGAATGGTGTTTTAAGAATAGTCTTAAATGTTAAGTGGCCAGCGCTACTGGTTATTGTGGTTTCTTTCTTGTGTTTTCTCAGTAACCCATAGAATACAATGAACAGTTCTTTCAATGATGAGCTGTGCTAGACATCTGGGAGGGTGAAGAAATAATTAGTGGCCAAAAGTGCTAAACATTCAACCTCAGGAGAAAAAATAAATTCTCTGAGCTGACACAGATTTTGCAACGTCTAACAGTGCTGGCAACCCTACCTGAGAAGATGATTTAATAAAAACAACTCTGAGCTGATAAAGGAATGGCAGTGGCCAGCAGTACTTACAAAAGGTTAAGAAAAGCTAAGTTTCAACTTTTAATTTTGCAATTGAATCGCTTAACCCCTCTACCACTTTAGGATCTGGATGTCTGTCCACTTATTCCACATAGAGTTGTGGGGTAAATTAAAAGATATTAATACGTTTGGTACCAGTTCACTTCCAATCATTTCCTGTACTGTTTTCATCCTGTTGTTTGTTTGTTTCTGGTTATATTCTTAGTAATGTACAAAAATAACTTCAGTCCACCAAGAAATGTCTGTCATATATGATAACTAAATAATTACATCAACGTACAAGCCATCTAACTCGTATAACAATCAGTATTGTTCTGATAGACTGAGATTCAATACTGAAATATTGGTGTATGTGAATTAAAAAGATCGATGTTTCCAATTTTAAATTCCGTATCAATTTACTAAGTTTTGTGTCTAAAAAAGAAATGTTCTACAATGTTTTTCTTATGAAAACTATTTTAGTTACAACATGCTGTTTTAAAAATACTAATATTTTACGATTAAAGGATAAGCATGTTTACTCAAGAAAATTAACTAATTAATGTACTAGCAAGACACAGCTCAGTGAAGATTCCCACCTGGATACAGTCTAACAAATTCTTAAGTTAAAATAAAATATGTTTTGTAGTGTAGTTCAGTATGCTGGATCACAAACTGATAGACATACATATACACAGCTGTCAAATGTCAACCAAAGTCATGTTTACACACCTTTCAACACTTATTGCGGTGAGCGTGAGCACAGAACAGATGGCCACCATGTTCTGCAGGTAATGAACTGACTTACACAGGAAGAACCCCATTTCCCATGTGTACGAGAACAGCTTGGCTACCTGCATTGACAAAGAGTATCTATAATAATGTCATTTTGGAGATATAAGTATAAAAGGAGTCTCATTTACAAGATATTATTATTAAAGTTCTAATTGCTTTAGGACTTTTCTATATTCTTATTGATTATTGAATATTTTCCTTCATAGTTTGATGATTCAAAAGTTAGCACATTACAAGAAAACTATAAAGTGTATTAATCATATCATTAGATGGTGCACATCTCCCCTTTAATTATATGATTAATTCTACAGCCAAGTATTAAAGGTTTGAAGGTTTAACAGTGTTGCTGTGAGTAAAACTAAGGATTTTTCATTAAAGTTTTCTTTAATTTTAATGTGTTCGTACGCTGTGGCATTAAAAATGCTGGCACACTTTCACATTATATACCCAAGTTCAAGACCACTGTAAGTCATTAATTGATTGGTCTTTGGGTCTCAATAGAGAATTCTTTTTTAATTTTCACCACTAAATATAGTAGAGAAAGCGAATTATTGTTGAAGGTAAAAATCAAATCTTGGTTTTTAGATTAAACATTCATACTGGAAACTTCTCTATCTTGAATAAAAATAGTGCTATTTTGAAAAGTGTTTGTGTATATGGTTTGCATACACAAATAATATAACAAAAGGAGTAGTCCATATTGGCTTTGGAATGTATTATGTAATAACCTTTTACATTTTTTATACATGATGTTTTTTAACACAAAAAAAGAGTAAAAAATTAAATTGCTATAAATTTTGATTATATGACACCATTTCTATTTGATTTCTGGCTATGAGCAAAATGACAGATACTGTATTTCTCTAACTTTTCTCATTAAAAAATGTACATAACATTAAAACATTAAAATGTAATTTAGGGTGGAATGTAATGCAATTTTACATGATAGACAGCATTCACATTACAGGCTAATTTTGACAAAGTTTAACATTTAAGTCTAATTTGTTAATATTGTATATTCAGACAATCCTAACCTTTTACAACATGTTTCAGGTTTCTATTATTTTTACTAACTTTTTTTACATATAAAATAATCTTTGTAGAGATTATTTTATAATACTCTATCATGTAAATAACATAAAGATTTACAATTTAACAGTCCATGAGTAGTTGGAAATCTGAAGAAAAATTGTGTGTTAAAAATATTTTATTTTAATTTTACATATAATAACAATTGGAACCTTATGATCCACTTAAACATTTTAACCAGTGTCTTTCTAGACAGTGGAATAAGTAGGACTTGGCTTTGGGGGGATGAATCAGATTAAAGAGCACACCATACCAAGGTTGTATAATAATCTGAGTAAATCTAAATTTGAATAAATTATATAGGCATTTTTCAAAGTAAACAGTAAAATTTCTGTTAAAAACATATTTTTTAAATCTTTTAGGGCCTTTTTGGTAAGGTTCTATTCCCCTTGCCCCCTCACCTTATACTACTGCTACTAGAACCTTCTGATAATGTGTAAATGTTAAAATATGAGTACAATATCTTGTGTGCAGTAGACGAAGTTTTGTCCTAATAATGGTACTATTTATTATACAGGTGCCATTCTGTCCAAAGACATTGTACATCTAGTTTAAAAACATTACTAATATCATTACAGTATTAAATACGTGAGAAACAAAGCAATAAAGATTAATATTTTTACTCTAGAGCCAGTAGTCAGTGCTATAATCAAGGTTCCAGAATTAGTTCATCTGATAGTGCTGTGACATTTCAGATACAAGCATATTATGAGCAAATTTCATCATTTAGTGTTACAAAAGATCTTAAAAAATAATTTGATTTAGTTTTTTTTTGTAGCACTTATCTAGAAAATGCTCATTATTATCTTTATTTCATATAACATAAATATTGAATTTCAAATCAAAGAATGTATGTATATTTTTAATCTATAGAGTGATAAGTAGTGGACACTGCCTTTGCACCCCCTGGAATAAGCACCTGATCTGACTCTGACGTCACACCAGGGGGTGCTTGTTCAGTGCATGGACAGAATCAATATTTACCAGTAATGTCATGCATTTAACAGTAATAATTTACTGTTCCAACAGAGCAACCAAAGTGTTTAAATACCAATGTTTCAAACAGTAACAGAGTTTTGGATATTTGCCATCGTTAATGTTACAAAAAACAAGACACTTCATTTTGAAGATAGGAATCTTTACCAATAATTTATATTCCATTAATTATTTTATTTTACAGCGACTGATTGTAACATGTTGTTTTTTATGTTCGTGTACAGTTTATTATCTACAGTAGAGTCCCGTTAATCCGACCTAATTGGGACCGAGCCCTATTCGGATTATGTGATTGTTCGGATTAGCCAGAATTACAGAAAAATACGGTTTTAAACTTGAGAATGGGTCTATTTTGTTATAGAATTATCAACATTTTTTTATTAAAATATGTTTTCTGACTGTTGCATTGTATTTCTTGACAAATAAACGTATTTGCGAATACTAAGCACATTTACCGTATTTAGTGTGAGAGTTCTATTGTTAAGCAATGTGAGCGTACTGGATATTGTACGGGTCCACGCGCTACGGGACGACGAGAACCTGGGTGATAAAGGAGAGTTGGTGCCACACGCAGACGGTGCAGCAGCGCTTAACCTTGGACTACGATACTTAGAGCAACAGGCTACTGATACAACTGCCGATATCATGTTTATCACACGATGGTGAAACTACGCGTCATCCAATAGACTCTCTTCTATGCGACAGAAGACAATAACTGAATTTATGTCTTTTAACAATTAATATTGTACTAAATAATAATATCAATACTGTACGTCCAATTTTTGTTTGATTTCACTTCTTAAACAGTAATTTAACTCATACTTAACCTATACTCATACTTAACCTATAAGTTTCAATTTGGTACTGTATTTAACTTCATTATTTATGTACTGTACCCTACACAATTTGTCTTCATAAAATACTGTATGTCTATTTAATTAAAGTTTTCTTTGTTTATGTACAAAATGATGCACCCATTTTCATTTTTTAAGTAATTAGTTCCTATAACTGTTCATTATCGTTATAAATAATTCCTCCTGGACCTGTTCGGATTAACCGACGTTCGGATTACACGTGTTCGGATTAGCGGGACTCCACTGTACTTTATAAATAATTGTAATAAGGATAACACTGTGTCGTGAGGTGGTAGTGGAAGTAAAAATTGCATTTTAAATGTTTACACAACGTACTATGGTGAAGAAACTCCTCATTCACACCCAAACCCCATAATAACCTTGGCCATATAACATGATTTTGGACATTTGCCATTGTTATACGTTATAAAATGCTCGTTGTTTCATAATGCTTTGTTTTGTTATTGCCTTATAAAAAACCTTTTCACAGGAAATATTTAAAAAATTGAAACGCTTCTTAGAAGTTGTAATAGTGTATATGTTTGAACAATGCTATCCTGTGAAAAATGATAAAGAAATCATCTCAGCCTCACCCTAAATGGTGAAGCGGACCACGTTTTAATCTAAAACCTCTATGATGGATCACTGAGAACTCTTTATCTCAATTACTACAAAACTGCTTAAAAATTTCATTTAAATGTAGAAAATTACATTAATAGTATTATCAATAAAAATTGTAATATTTACATGTTCAAAATTAAATCTTTGTCACAAAGAATTAGGTTTGAAACCCCATGTAAAACACATTTTTTTCAAGCATAAAAAAATTATTTAACCATTTTGGAATGGCCAAACAAAACATAACATAATGGTAGGTTTGCAAAAATGTCCCTTATTTTCTATGCTTTTAAGTAGATTTTGTATTCAAAATTAGTCTATTGCAATCACCCTCATGGTAGTGCTTACCAAAGATTTCTCCATAACTTTATTGAACAGGACTCCCAGAGCCCTCAATATTTTTCATTAATTCTATGTCTGTATTGACGCTAAAAACAATTTATTAATGCAACAGTATATTTTTCAGTGAAGTATGTATAATTTCTCATGACTGATTATTGAAAAAAACTCTATAGAATGTATTTTTGCTTATTTTGAATTTTTATTCTCCAATATTTACTCTACGTTTTAATTTAGTGCCTAATTTTGGTACATATGTGTTTTCAATTACAATTTCAATGTAATTTTTACAATAAACATTTAATTATTTTCCCTTTGAAATGTAATTAAAAATATTATTAACAATTTGTAACAATAATATATAAAACTAGTACGGTATCATATTACAAGAGGTGATATGTTTATTGTTCTATCCAGAAGAGATTGTTCATCACTTGGGTAAAGGTATAAGCACTGATTTAGCATCTCTCAATTTCAAGGGGATGCTAAATTATGATATGGACAAGGTCAAGATGCTGAATAAGGACCATCTCTTCAAAAGGGGCGCATATTCAGATCATGGACATGTCCACTGCGTTAATTTAGCACCCCTTTCATGAGGTGCTAATTCAGGCGTTAAAAGGTACTTATAGACTGTTTACTGGTAGAACAATCCCCATAATTTCATCCCAATATCCATTCTTGCAAGAGCCCAATATCCTTGTGGCACAATAAAGCTTACTTTATTCCGCCACAAGGAATAAAGGGAATTTTCTCTGTAAAATTCATCAAAGCAGGTTTTGATTTATTCATCACTATATATTACCATGATGCTTTAGGATTGTTTGGTGATTTATATTATAGTACTAATAGTATAATTGCATGATTTAACCATACAAATTTATATTAAAAAGATTTTAAACAGTATTTCTTATCACTCACAAAGCCCCAGAGGAATGTAATAACCAAACAGGTATTAACGAATGGTCTTGACCCTTGACACTAAATCAACCAAATGACAGCCTTACCAATTACCTACACAATGACAGAATGAATACAGGACATCTCTCTACTCACTATTAACTAAAGTACCAAGAGACGGACATTGTCTTAGCTTGTTAATATTATGATCTCGTACTATTTTTGATGTCATCTAACTATCTAAATATAGCTGTGAACATGTCAATTTAATTATTAGAATACTTTTCAAGTAATATTCAATTTGCTGGAAATAAAATTAGGTTAAATTTATTAGCAGAGAAAAAACTCATTGACGATTGTTTTGATTACAGGCACAATTTATTATATGTGAAAGAGGAAGATTTGAAATAGAACTATTTAATAACGAACTTTGAAAAAGCAATGGGTAAAAGGGACTGTGTACAATGGTCAGTGAGTCTCTTTGCAAGGATATTCTGAAAATAAAATTATTTTGAATTGTTAGCTAATAAATTATATAATGAACTCTGATATTTTTGGTTCTCCCCCTTAGCAACCACATGGAATTTATCATGGGTGAAAGAGCCAATACCTAGTTTTATTATTAAAGATACTTTCTTCTCATAAAGAGAAGAAGAATGATGCTCAATTTGAGTAAAAGTTGAAGGAAAGATGTTGAAAAGGAGTGATGTTGTTTAAAAGAGGAAGAGGAATGGAAAACTGGAAGATAAGAAAGAATTGAACCTTTTATGGATAGCTTGTAAGTTGGCTGTATACAAAGATGAAAAATGGTTTTACGTGGGAATGGTAAAAATCCTGTGTTAGGAAATCCTGTACAAAAGAGGCTCAACCAATTACATTAACAGCCAAAATAACTCATATCCACTGTTGTGCCTCAATGAAGAGGATCATGGAGTGGACTGTTATGGGGGATTTAGGAGGCGGAGAAACTGAAAAGACTGAAATAATTATAGTTCGTATATTTAGGTATTATTATTCAGCTTCGAATATTTAGCAAGTATATAACAGCTATAAACCAACATCACAAGTAATTGTAAATACCATTTACTTTGTAATTCCCTTTTGTGTCTCCTACATTGTTATTTAATTAATTTTACTTGAATATTCAAGTAATATGAAACTTGTTTCTTAAAAAAAAAAACAATAAAAAAAACAGTTTAGTGTTGTAATAAGTTAAAAACATACAAATAAGTAAAACTTACAAATAAATATAAACATTCAAATAAGAAACTCCCCATTTTCAAATTCAGTTACACTATAAAATTCTTTTATCTCTGAATTTTCAACGAGAGTGTTATTTATGCCCATTTCCAAATATGGTTTTGTTCTCTCGTTCAGTATAACAAAATTAAACTTTGTTTTTATTGGTTTAGTTTATTTTTTGTTAATGCTTATATTAATTATTTAAACAATGGTATTACGAGAAATGATCTGATCATACTTTTAACACTATGGAGTTTGTATTTATCTGCATTACATTTATTACAATTATTTATCTGATGAAACATAGATAAATTATTTGCACAATTATTTGTTTTCTGCATCTTTTGGTATTAATTCACCAGTTTTATGTTGTTTTCCACTTGTAAACTACAAAGTATAATTAACTTTCTTATGGAAGTAAGTTGCTATTTCTTGGGTATTAAAATTTACAAAGTTTAATTACTTTTTTAAACTGTAACTTTAAAATATTTAAGTTAATTTTATATAAAGTCCAAGTATAAAGTTTTTACTAAGTTTTAGTCTAAATATCGCTGATCATGGGAGTTAATTGAAGAGCGGGCAAAGTTTTGGGAGTACTCTAGATTATTTCTAGAGACAGAAGAAGAGTGATGTCTTCCTATAATTAAATATCTATAAACATGACGGAAAGTTTAAGAAAACTCTCTCTAAAATTATTAATATAAATGTATATTAAGAATAATATAGGAATTTTATAGGAATTTTAGATTATAGATTTTACTGCAAAACCTTTTTTTCCAATATAAGCCTAGTGTTGGACTTTACAATAGTCAACTGGTGTATTGTTTTGCAATAGTCTTACAAATTTAATATTTTATAGAGTCAATTCTGGGGCTGGATAGCAAGTTTATTTGGTCTGATAAATTATTGTTATTGCATCAAACATTTTTAAATATTATTTTGGGTATCCTATGAATTTTTCTTTGTCGGTCTTCTGAATCATTCCTGCTAAACTCACATATGTTAGTAATATATGATAATAGCTTAGCTACCAGGGTGGACAAATGAGAGTTATATACCACTAAAATGTAAATGTTAGTTAGTATCTCTTAAAAAAAAAACGCTTTCTTACTCTGTTTATATAGGAAATCATTTTAGTGCGTGTTCTAATGTTTTAAATATAATCTTTCGAAAACTGAAGTCTTCAAATCAAATTTTGTTGTATAGTGTTAGAAATCTAATTAAACTATTACTTTTTAAGGTATTTCGAGAATCCGAATGAGATGAACATTTTGTATTGTATAGCAGTTAATATGAACGCACTTTGACCGGGATGCAGATGATTATGAGCAGCAAGTCGGCACAGGCGAGGCTTGAGAGAAACACATTGGTGGGTGTCTTCATGCGCCGGTAGCGGCAGGTGGTGAAGACGATGAGCACGTTGCCTACCACGCCTAGCAGCAGAGTCAGACTGTACACCACCAGAGCCGGCAGCAACTCATCCCAGTAGAAACAGCCCCAAGAGCGTGGCTCGGCGCTGTTGCCGTAGTCGGAGAAGTTAAAGAAGCAGTCATCGTCTACGTCGTACTCGTAATCTGTGTAGTTGGAGAAATAATCTTCCTCCATTAATCAGCAACAATGGAGTTAAGTCTGGAAAATATAAAATTAACATAACTTAGAATAATAGGACATGATATATATATAAAATCAGTTGTATTTATTGCATTATATTAAATTTTCTCAAACACTTTTTTATGTAGCCTATGTTGTGTTCTTTCAGTACTCTTATTATTTGTTGGAGTTATTCATGACTTAAAAGCTTTGAATGGTTTTAGGAAGATTTCACCGCTAGGACCTATAAATATGCAAATGAAATCATTACTAAAATAACTTACGTAGTTTCTAACGTTTAGTGGAAAAATTCTCCTGCTCTTGGTATTTATGCTGAGTTCTTACTTTTACGAAACTTATGGGAGATTGTGAAGGGAAATGTAGGCTCTGGCACAAAGCTATGACCTTATAACAATTAGCGTGGTGGGAATGGTGTATGACGGCTCAACCAGTTCAAACACGCCCCCTAAATCTAAGATAGTAATTTAATAAACTTTGTCCACATCTTTTCTCTATGTTTTCTTCTCTTCAGTGCCCACTTTATCAGTCTTGAAGAATATTATGTGAATATTGTAGTTGTTTAATCTTTAAAGGCCAACTTCTGACCGTAATAACATTTTTGGTGTTCAAATGTAATACTAATAAACCAATATAGTGGATCGAAGGGATCGGCAGAAAGTATGAATTGCCGCATATACGAATATACAAGTAAAACTTCTCTTTTTGACATTTTGCCTACAAAATCAATAGAGTTCTTTCTTAGATCAAGAGAAAACTATGTACCAATGTTCAAGCCTATAGGAAACGTCTATTAAGAGTTATCGCACAGGCACTGCTCCTACATCTTTTGATGCTAAAATCAATAGGTTTCTTCCTTGCACCAAGAGGATCTATCTACCAGTTTTCTAGTCTTTAGGACTTTTCAATCGACAGTTATCGCTGTCACTCACGCAGACAATCTCAGAGGAGTACCAAGTAAGCCACGTGCATCTTCCATAGTGAAAGTATTTCGTGAAGACAGTTCTGCTTACCGAACATGTTTAGGTATCCTTGCAGATGAGGCAAGACAACGATTTCGGTCATATTCTGAAGTATTCCCGTCTTGGGTAATGATTCCTAGGAATTTCTCCTTATAAAGCACCAGGTTCGTATCACTTGTCTCCGAGTTGAATTAGTTACACTTAGTGACTGTTTATTCAGCTGAATGATTTCTAAAGTGTGTTCATTATAAATTATGTGTGTGGTCTTTGATACTGACAACGAATCTAGATCAGATCTCTAATAGACAACAGGAGGTATTGTTTTTAATTCTAAAACAAAGCTTAAATGTTAAGGTTTTCTCTAAACGGAGCGACATGATTAGTAAAATGGTAAGTGTTAAGATTTCTCTAGCTATGGATACAGTTTGGTGAACACCAGTGAAAAAGTCGAAGACGGTAAGTTTCAAGATTTCTCTAGCTATGGATATAGTTTGGTGGACACAAGTTTCCTCTCACAAGACGAATTGGATGAGAGTGAATGCTACCTTTCTATCTTGGTGGTCGTGGTTGATACTCTCGTCATGAGCAAAAAGAAATGGCCTGGACATAATGACTAGTAAATCCAGAACCGTTGTAAAATGTTTGGATCAAATAAGTTGCAAACATTTGTTAAAAACTCTGAAGAATATCTGCTAAGACCGTTACGAAATAAAAATACAGATTAGTGCATAATATGTTTATTGGAAGTATTTTAATAATATTTGATACAATAAGAGTGGACATGAATTTGATTTTAAATTAATCACAGTTTAAAGTCCATTAGAGTACGAGGTGATTAAAACATGTTGAAACTTTGAAAAATTGCTTAAATTAACAAAATACTTCCTCTGATATATAACGTGTGATTTTAAACGATCATTTTTATATTGACAAATGGTTTAAATAAACAAATGTAAAGTTTTATGAATATGTTTGTCTTATTAGGTCTAAATCTACAACAAGCTGTAAAATTAGTGCATTTAAAAACGACATCTAACTGTAATTATTACTCGCGGAAATTTAATGATAAAAACCAAAAACGTGGCCGTGAAAAAGACAAACATTTAGACAAAAGGTTTACTAGCATGAATTTTTTAAGAACACTGGAAAATGAATTTTCAGTACGTGCACAGCAGCTGTGGAACATCAGTTTGTTGCAGGTAATAAATTACTCCTTCAAATAAGTTAATTACAGAACTAATGTGTATCTTGTCATTAATGATCTGAAATAACTGACAATTTTGTTCAGCTGTTTCATTTGCAAAATGTAACAGAATGCTATATTCGTGGGATTTTATACTGTAGAATGGTAATAGACATATATATTTAAGTATTTGGAGTAAAAGAGTTTTCAATATAATGGATCTTTGAATTAAGTGTAAAATATTTGCATGTTGGTTGTTTTAAAAATTGGAATATACAATCAGGGTCTTACTCAGCTTTTGTGGGTCCCGGAAAAGATGTTCGGCCGGACTCCGTCATATACACCCCCCACCTCAGTAAAGGTGTGACCCGCAGGCCTCGTGAGGATCCGAGCCCCGGTAGAATTGTCGGAAAAACTAGTCTGAGCTTGAATATAATTAAATATATTAAATAGACTAAACAAATTTTCCATCTCAACAATTTTACCCAAATTATATCACAAAAATAAAGCGTTTAAGAGTCGGCTGTAGTGAAGGAACCTTAATTTTTCCCCCATCAGAAAGATGCTAAACTGCAGAGACTTAGCCCTATTTTTAGGCGTAGAATTATTAGAAACATCTCATGTTAAAAATATATTCAATACATAGCCAAATTCTTTTTAGTTTTTCTTATAAAGCGTGTACATTTTGAATATTAAAATAATTAAATACAAAAACAGGATGGGATTTATTTTGTAATAAACTATACAAATAACATCAAATCATTTGGGAATTATACCTTGAAAGTGAGAATCTCTCATACCTCCACTACTAGAAATAAGACTGTAAAAGTGTTTGAAGTTTAACATAGTTTTTACTGGATTAAAATCAAGAAGGCTGCAAGTAAAGTCGGTTCGTAAAAGTCTACAATTTTAGAAATTGAACTCATAACTGTTTAGAAATCTATTAAGGGCGTAAGATGATGGCATTTAAAATGTCTGAATACTGTATATAGGTACCTACATTATGCCTGCCATTAGAGAGTAAGAGCAACAAATTCTCCAATTTCATATTTTTAGATGCAAGCTAGACGTGTACACAGCCTTTCTTTCGACTGTTCCTTATGGCCATTTTATACTGTTTAAAATTTGTTTTTAGAAAAACATATTAACCCTGTGTTAATGTTTCGCAACTTCGTCTGAACTGAAGGGCTAACAATTCTACTTATTTACCAAACTAAACAACTAAAACGGTTTACTAGTTTCGTTTATACTAAATCATAGTTTTTTCGAAATGATTTAGGCTCTTCTACAAAATGTTACTAGTATTTCTAAGGATTTGACTTCATTCTTAGCACTAAGGGTCTATCACTTCTTGGACGGCCATTAATACTGCCAGTCTCTTGTATACGTTTAGAACTCATATAACATTTTGCTGGATCTACAAAATCTGATGTAGAGTGTTTGAAGGTTAAAGTGAAAATAGTGTTTGTCTAAATAAAGGTTTAGGAAACAGAGTCGTGCAAAGAAGTTCGACCGAACCTAGTGACATGTTCTGTCGTCCAACGACTCAACAGGAGGGTGTCGGAGAGATTACGAGGACAGATATTAGTTGCCTGGCAACATTTTAACCGCTTGTCTTGTAAAAAACCATTCATCAACAGGTTTTGGCTGTTTCTCTTGAAAATGTCAGTGAATGAGCCAACAAGAGATTAGCTATTTACAGGATAAACTAGTTTATTACGATGGCCTTGACCTAGTGCCAACCTAAATGTAGGTTGTCGGCTTATCCAGCAAAAACAGAAACTTTGGAACAATGTTCTCCTTATTAGAATTATATCTTCCAGAGCTAATGAGCGGTGCAGACATCCAGTGAAGGACTCCACTAACAATGACAGCCGTTATAGATGTTGACACTTGTAGACCTACGCTACCATGACTCACCAATCTCTTCAAAGAAGTGCTTGGTTTTACGGTCAATAAAAGTCAGCTTACAGCGGTGTTGGCTTCACTGATTCCGACCTTGCTCACGTCCGGGCTGAACGGTTATGCGAGGTTTTATGATGGGTTTCGAGTACCAATGTTTTGTTAAAGTTGCTTTTAATGATCCCTCACTTAGCTTGTTTTCTGCATGGCATTATTTCTTCCAGTGACACTCATCTGAAGCTTATGAAAATTTTCTCCTAGTCAGGGGTAACATAACATTGGTCAATTACTCATTATATTTTTATTCATTAGGTTAAGTGCTTATCAATGAATGAAGTACCCGATTAATAAACAACAAGAACACCTTATTTTACTTAATAGGTTAGTACCGAACCATACTGTAGTATCTGCGTGATAGCACCTAAGGTGATAACTTTTATACATAGAACTAAGAGTAATTAATAAAACATACTGGATTAATTTTAACTCTGTATAAAATAATAGTAAACATGTATCTTTTTAAAAAGCTCTAATTAAGGTTCAATCGGACCGATTGTGCAGTGCATAACGTCGCTGACTGTAAGGTGTTTAGTTGATTCCTATATAATTTGCCACATACCAATATTTTACTAACTAAATGCAAATCGTAAATTAGCCAGTATCGCATAATTTAGTAATATGCCATTATTATGAAAATATAATATTGAATTATAGGAGAATTGCAGGGAAATAAAACGATACAACGGAACATAATAAAAGGACCTGATAGAAAATAACGACAGAGGTATCGCACAGATGGACGGGCTAAGAGCCTAGGAACAAGATGAAACTATTTATCAAGTTTAAAACCATTATATCGCGTCATCGCATTAAGCTTTTATGATTTTAAATATAATTTTCCACTTTAAGCATTTTAACACTTCCAAAACAACGTCGCACATTTTTGTTTGGAATGACTCGGAGGATTCCCTTAATAAGCGACTCGCAATCTTTGATGACTCCGGAGTAGATTGATTTTCTTTAATCATTCAGAATTCTTTAGTAGATTTCCTGGTCATGTCTACGTCACAAGAATCAAAGTACGATCATTAGTGGTCTGTAGATACAACTTTTCAACATGATTGATGGATAACAAGATATAAGACAGTAGCAGCTATATAAGGTAGAGATATTCTAATAAGTTTATAATGATTTGCAATTGATGTGATGGAGTTTCTGTGGGAACGAGGAAGCTGCAGAATTTGATCGTTCATGGTCAAAGTTATTCCATCGGAATGGAAGATTATGATCAAAAGAATAGATTTCTCCAGAGGGTTCAACATGACTTCTTGCGTGTTTGTGTATAGTCGGTAAGAACGTTCTAATTTATTTCTTCTACTTTCATCAATATTATCGGTACTTCACTTATATTCTTTTTCATCAATAAAAAAATTGAGATATCCTGGCTTATATAACACATTATTAGAAAATGTTAAATTTTTACACCGAATAAACCAAATTTATGAAAAAACTAGCTGTTTCCCGCGGCTTCGCACGCGTCTCTTAAGCTTTGCCCGTATATTTCTTTGCCTTCAAATAGTGTTTGGATATTTTAATATACGTAACTACTGTGTTGTAATTGCAGTTTATAATGTGCAGGCGCTTTGATAACTTTTATATCTTGCAGTACAGCCTGGTGGTTAGTTACATCAATGGGCATTGCGTATAAACCTTCTACATAGAAAAATACAAATTTTCATAGTGATCGGTCCAATAGTTTCTGAGTCTATAAAGGACAAACACACAAACATTCATTTTTATATAAGTTATTATGATTGCAGAAACAGTTTTAAACAAAAAATTTGTCGTTTCTCTTAAGCTTACTCTATGCTTTAAAACTATAAGTGTAAAGAAATTTATATATAAATATATTTTTTGTCGCATTATATATGTTTACAAAGAACAGCTGATTAAAAATTTGAAAAGACTCTTTCACTTAATAACATATGTTTGCTGCAATGCATTTCTTACGGGTATTTCTGTAACCAGTGGGGCGGAATCCTGAATCGGGAAAGGGATAAAAAGTATCCTATAACCTTCTACAGATCAAGACGAACAAATTAAAAAAAAAATTAGGCGAATCCGTCCAGCCGTTTGTGAGTGATGCTGTTACACACGAACAGTTTCATTTTTATATATATAGATGTGTTTAAAAAAATAAAATATACTATATTCAATGAATAAATAAAACATGTTCCAGTTTTCTTATATTTTTTTGCAGAACAAATTAAAGTGGATCACTGCAGATTGGAATGATTCAGATGGAACACAGATGTAAAGAGATGTAATATGAGCTTGAACCATAAACTCATAAACTTTGACTATAACAATAAGAAGTGAGCCAACCATAAAACGTACTTTTTGAAGCAGTACAGCTCTATATCTTAACTCTCGCCTAAGTTTTTTTGTAACGTGTGCAAAAGGGAAAATGTTCCTTAATATTATTTATTATTATTTATTTATTTATTACATTTTCTTATATAACTTGAAACTTCTTACAATTCTACAACTATTATTCTCAACAAAGAGTGTGATTGGAAATTTTGTATAGATAATTTCTTTATAGCACAGAAAAACCATTTAGTATATGATTATCTGAGCGCTAGCGAAGCCTATCATTCGAGGGGCTGGAAAAGTTTCATTACTGTGTCTTTCTGTCTCTCCACCTGATATCTCGAGAATTAACTGACCTATACATTTGAAAGTGTTTATGGAGCTTCTTTCCTATATAGGCAACTTTGAGTTCAATAATGATGGAGCGTTGGCGAATATTTTTACATATTTGGTCTTCTGGGTAACTATGATGACAACGAGAAAATAGCAGAATAAATATATTGTAAACAAGCTGGTTACAATAATATGATATTTTAACATGTGGTATATTATCACGTGTAGCAGCATGTGGCTTGTATCATGTGTGAATGTTAAAAGTCAGTGGCAATCATTGATTTCAGCGCACTCTGGTGTTGTAGTACCCTCGTTAGCTCACCGAAACTTTTATTTTTTAAACACTGCTCTGAAACTTAATGAACAAATCTGAAAAATATCCTAAAAATATTTAATTTGAGTAAATTAAATTTGGGATGTAATTTCATTTTTACATAGTCTAGAATGAGTTATATGACGGTTGTATGTCTTACCATGCAGTTTATTTCGCTGAGCATCATTGAAGCCTATCACTCAGTAGGTTGGTACTATTGTCATTCGTCTGCTGAAGGGATAAAAATAACTCTTTTCTGTATGATCTTCGGTCTATCTACAGGACATTTCAAGAATTACCTGAGCTATAGACTTGAAATTTCGCATGAAACCGCCGCAAAACCTGTTACGTGTCACAAGGTATGACGTACTCCTTGCCTTGTATATTACTGATTTACAAATAAATGGCTCCTCCTACAGAGTAAAACAAAAAATTAGCAAATAATTATAGTGCTAGATCCTATTCAAAAAATTTTAAATTTTAATTGTAATTTCAATTATAAAAATTACTAAAGCAAAGTTTCAAAAACATTAAAACATAAAAATGTAATTACTATTTACCAAAGTTATAGATATTAGGAAAAATTTCAACCAGGTGTTTTGGCCAAAATAAACAAAAGCTGGACATTTCAATAGTTGACCAGGTTCATTTATAAAAGCTACTTTACAGTTGTAAGTTGTTTAACACTTGGAGAAAATCCTATCTCGGCTCATTAGTATTTACTTAATTAATATTTTAACAAATTTTGATTATTTTAATTTATATGCTTTAAATTTTAACATTAATATACCTAGCCAATGTGATAAGGTTTTAAATATCTAAAAAACCAAAACATTTTGCGAAATAAGAAATTTCTCCCAATAAATACTTACCAGAATTTTAATTACGTTACTATTATTTTAAGAGCGTTTTTAAAAGTAAATTATGGCTGCAATATTTTTGCGTAGGGCCCACATGTTCTACCTTTTACAGAACAGAGGCTTTCCCTTACTGGCTGATTAACATGTATTGTACAATATGCCTACTATTATAATAACAAAGCTTATTTTATTACAATATTATAATCTTTTACTACAGTCTCTAAATTGAATATCAGTGAAAAGGTGTTGCCTTAATTTTAAATGTTAACAAAAAAAGTTTACTGTTAAATTTTTATATAAATTTAATGAATAGTACTCCTCACCTAAGCTTAAGAAAAGCTTAGGACATGCTCTAAAAAGATTTACTTTTTCCATGGTGCACATCAGGATTCTGCGCCATAATTTTATACGAAAATGGAATACATTGCACAACACAAGACACGTACAATAACTGAAGTGCCTTATTTACAACAATAACGTAACACTTGGCATATGAAATTGAAAATGGTGCCAGTTGATTTTGGAAAATAGTTGTGTAAGGTCGTAATTTTGACAATTTCGCTCGATCAAGGTTAAACCCGGCAATGCCGAGCATGTGCTGGCCTAAATTCAATGTTCATAATTAAATTTTTGACATAACTCCTTTTATCACGATTGCACAATTTTGAATCTCCTCGAAGAGTGAAACATGTTGTAAAAAAATTCCCGAGATACCTTATCCGTAATAAATTTTACGATCGCTGTCCAAGCACGTTTCAAGAAGCAGGTCGCCGATAAGAATGTGAAGTCTTCCCTCTCTCGACCGTGACGCATGGCTGTACTAGCCAATCAGAGAATCAGCATTAATTGTCTTGTGATTCCAGGTATAATATAGGGAAACAGAAGATTATATAGTTGTGCTAATCAGACTCATATACTGATTCGTTTCTATATGTTTGTTCCATATAATTGTTCTATCGAATCAGTACATGCAAAAAATGTCTACACTTATTAGTTGTAGTATATCAAATATATCAACTATTTAGTGATTACACTGTTGCCATAGCATACATAATAAAGCTAGTGTTTTCTTAGCTCCAAAATCAACGAACGTTTTCAATAAATACAAATCAACGAGCTATGTGTAAGACATATAAAATAAGTTGTTAAAACATTGGTTCAGGGACTTACGAGTAGTTCGGTTCGACAACAGTCCAATACCTAGCAATTCGCGTGTATTATTTGAAAGATATGTAATTAGTTGATAGCTTTTAATAGTTAATCAAACACATTAAGTTAAAAATGATGATTTACAGAGAATAATTTCAATGTACCGTGTAATATTGATGGACTATGTCTGTGCTGTTCCTACCACAGTAGTTGGCGCGTTTTGTTGACTTAGGCAGTTTAATAATCAGTGAATTATTCATCAGCATGTTTCAGCATTTGACATTGGACATGTTTCAGCGACGTCAAAGAAAACGTCAAGACTATAGCGTGTCCGTGTACATTGTGGTAGTAAACATTTTTGTAAATACTTTAGTAAATAACTTACCACGTTTTTAAAAGTAGGCTAGTCAACTAATCTGTATGAGAATAATAAATAAATTAATAAAGCAAGCAATTTATTTGAAAGATATTTTATTTTTAACTTACTTGAAGAATAAAAGAAATTGAATCATTTTACGATTTTACATTGAAACAAACTTTGACTTGGTACCATCCGAGTCCTCGCCATTTTGTGAATGGAGACGGCGGGGATCTAAATTCCACTTCTGATTCTCGTATATTTTCATAAATAATCATAATGTTATATATGTTTCTTCATTCATGCATGTAATTCAACCGCATATTAAAGACATAACTGAGACTTTATAGTCCGGTAAAATTGTACATTAAACAAAACTTCTTAGCTCAAAGACGAAGTAAGGATCCGCCGTAGTTCGAAAGATATATGGGCTTTTTACAACGTTTTGAGCATTATAGTCACATTTCCATGTTAAATGTTGTCTTAATATGGTAATTGTTAAACTGGAAAAGGCAGTTTGATTCTCGAACCTGTAGTCTGTAAAACCTGAGAATTAGTGTCGGAAAGGTTATTTGCACAAGATGCTATCTTGTAACTAGTCAAGCTGAGTGGTCCATGATAATTCATATTAGTATATAATTGAATTGATATTTACAAATAAAATTGACGTGACCTATTTCTACGTTCCAAAGTCCATATCTAAGTTATAAAAATGCTAGACACTTCAAGGGTGTAAATTTAGTTAATAGTGTATAATGTGATGAAATAAATCCGAGTGATGTAACGAAGTTGTAATTGAGCTGCATTCCCGTTACTAACACTTACACGTCTAGGACGGAGATGACATTGTTGGCCCATAAGTTTAGAAAATGAGTTGTTTACTTGTGATTTGGTGGCGTTCCAAGCAATATGAGGTTATTTCTGGAGTCCACGATCAGTTTTCAGTTTCAAGGTGCTTCCTGTTTTATTCTGTTCGACAATGGATTCGGTTAACAGTTCCCGGTAAGGTGCGTTACTACGGCTGAGGCAATAATGGTAATGTCTGCAGGAGTAAACACTACGCCATGACAGATGAACCACGAGAGGCTAATCACCAAGCAGTTACCGTACTTTGCATGTCATCGGCATGACTGGAGACGTGTTAAACTTGATTGGTCCTCATCTCCAAGCAAAGGGCCAAGGGCATTAATAGCAAGTGCCGCTTCCTGCCCGCTAGAAATCTTTGTACCGAACAATTGGCGGGTGTCGGTAATAAACATAACTTACAATAAAGACTCGTTTCCTGTTTTAGAGCATAAAATAATTGCTACAGAAGATTTGAAGGTTGAACATTTTAAATCGTTAGCAAAATTGGACTGGCTAGGACTTTTATGTGTTCTTGACAAACGCAAACAAAGTTTGTGTGAATTTTAATCTTTCAAAAAGCTCTTTGTTTGTGTTTAATGAACGGCATAATCTCTTATGAACGGTTTGTAACCTTTAGCCTTGAACGGGTAAGCTAGTAAAAGTTTATAGCGCGTCCGCATTCACGCTTAAATAATGATGGTAGGTCAGGCAGCATCACTTGCCGTCACTTAAAGCGACAGCCTCGCGACCGTAAACAACGCAATAAAACTTGTTAAATGAATATTTACCGACCAAGAAAACAGCATTCATGGGTGAGGAGTCAACTGTGGAAGAAAGCGAGTGATTCCAAACTTATTATTTATTTCATTTAAATTTCTTGATTGGCTAGCAACAATTTAAATACAATTTTCGTTGTAGTTCATAAGATAAGTGTATTGGTTTCAGCTCTAAATACTTTGAATGCGGAACTCTTGGGACAACCTAACCTGTAGAAGCCTCTGGCATATACATAGTAATGCCTTCCAGGTGATTCCGCTACAGCTCCATATAGTGGTTCTTGAATTCTCCGATCACAGGAACCTCCAAGTGTTTGGATGTCTTTGATCTCTATAGAGCCACTGATTCTGGGTATATCTGGTCTCTGAAAGTTACTGATTTATATAGGTCATCTAACTCTGGGACAAAATGTTTTGCATTATTTAGTTCTATTAGATCACTAGAATATTCCACAATCATGAACAACTTGAAAATTGGGAGTCTATGCTTTAGCACCATTTAGCATTTTGTAAGTTCTGGTTGTCTTATAACTCCAGACTATACGAGTTTCGATGTACTTGTTCACTTAATATTTTGAAAAGCCCAGCCACTAGAATCCACTAGGTTTTTAAATGATGTGGTGTATGAATATATACAAGATGAATATATATATATATATATATATATATATATATATATATATTCGCCTCTTGAGAGCCAAAAGTATTCCGTGTTCAAATCCCAAATGAGTATAGGTAAGAAAACCTTCGATCAAAATGATCGATTCAAAATACGTCATGACTAACTGACTGGCTGCTGAGTAATCACATTTCCTCAAAAGGTGCAAGACTTCAAACCATAAAACTTGGCTCAAACATTCTTTATAGGATACAGATTCTTGCTAAGAAATTGTTTTAAAAGTCAGTCCGTAAATATGTTGAATATTAAAAACTAAGTTAATGTGCAATTTCATGTGTCTATATCAATTTGATGAACGGTCAGACATACCATTCTTCACAATATCTCTTAAGCAAATACCTAGGAAGCTCTAATTATCGAATGGTTTATTGGGTCATACGAGTTTAAGGTCTCCGTTTTTATTCCTCTAACTGTAACTGTATGCCGTCTCAGAATATCAAAGGAAACTCATTTCGAATATCCAAATTACAATAAATGGTTTGATCCGTCACTTCTGTCGTCTATAAATTTAGATAATATACTACTGTTATAACTATTTATAGCATCTCTTTTATTCACTCACTCATACAAAATTTTAAAAATTTCGATATTTTAGAAAGTTGAAATATAGCACACGCCTCATGGCTAAAGTAGGAAAACTAAAGCATTTTTATAAAGCTCAAACATCCATAGGAGTTAAAATGGGATTGCAATCTCTAGAAAAGCTATATTTTGCTTTTCAACTTCACGATGTCCTAGAAATAAAACCTTAGACATATACATGTCTTATGCTGTCAATAGACAAATAAGAGATGTTTCATGAAGATTAACCATCCATAATAATAATAAGCACCACCTCTGGAAGAAGTATATTTTTCTTTCTCCAACTTCTGATGACCTAGACAAATAAAATATGGCCCTACATACATAGAAAAACAAACGTTTTGTCTTTCGGATTAACCACCCATAATTGCTAAAATAGGGTTGAAACCTCCTGAAGAGCTAAATATTTGTTTCTCAAGTTCACAATAGCCTAGAACGATAAAACGATAAAATTTAAAGTACACGTGCCTTATGCTCCCAAGACAGAACATTGATCCCTTGGTCGGGGACAAAAAAAGGAAACGCTACTACAATATCAAAAATTACTAAAGAAGACTTTTTGAACTTTTGAATCTCTTAACAATAAATACTGAAATAATATGTACATTAACGTTCCTTCTTCCGATTATAAACTAATCATAGGGTTTCAACATCATATTAAATAATAAGAGCTTTAACTAACATCACTATATAGTATTAAATCACGCACTTCGTCCTATTTCCCGGACTTCACGGTATTTCTCCACTCTAGTCTAAAATAGTTCAAGTGTTTCTGAAATAATTGCAGCGATTATGCAAACCTCTTATTTTAAAAAAAATAGGAAAATATATAATAGAAAATATATATATATATATATATATATATATATATATATATATATCATTTGTAAAACAGAACCCTCTCAGTTTCCCCCAAAGCTTTTACACTCAATCATCCTACCTTACAAGACATAGAAATAATATGATCCTTCTACTTCATAATACATCTTCTTACGATAAAGCACCTGGCTGTATGGGAAGATAACTTTTCAATAAACTCCCAATATTTTTTAAAAACAAATCATCAATAACAATCTTCAGAAAGAGGCTCCGTGAGCTCCTCATGGATGGTATGTTCTACTCAGTAGACGAATTTCTTCGATGACGCTGGTGGGGCTTTCCGGTACATCAAATACCAGATATGAAGTTTGTAAAAATGTGGCAAATATGTACAATTGGTTAAGTTTATTGTTGAAATATTTATTATTGTTAAGTTTATTAAGTTTGTCAGAATTTTATATTTATGATTTAATTCCATAATATTCCATTACTTTTATCTGTGGCATATTTATTCAATATCACCAATAATAATGTAATTTTTATACTAGCACTTAAATTGAATATTATATCGACGAATTCTACTTGTATGATTAATACAGTTTATCATAGTGGACAATATCACCTGTTACTATAGCACTGCTATAATATGTAACGTTTTGTGAAAATAAAGATTTGAATTTGAATTTTATTCATTCAAATATTATTGAGTGTTGCAGAGAAATCTACATTTCAATGGTACTCGTAAAAACTTCTGCACTTTCCCATTTCAAAGTCCCAAAACGTTGTTCGTTAAATTGAAAGTAAGATTTTTATTAAATGGATCAAGAGATTGAAATATTTTCCAGAGACCATTACTTATTTTCAGTAGTGTTTGTTATGCCATTTACTACGAGGATATGCCTATGACGTGCCTGTTGTTTAGTAGGAAATTGTGTGAAAAACTACCGGTAACTTCTAGTCGTCTATGAACATTAATTCAAATTCAAGTTTTATAAAGCTTACAGGACAATTGGGGAGAGGAATTTCTTGGCAATCTCCCTGGAACTGCACTATTTATAAGAATAGGCGCTCAATAATAGATCTTGTGATATCTTTGTTGAATAGAATGCTTAAATTCCTAAGACGTTCAAGACAGTGGTGTGGAACTCAGTTACACAATATTGGGTTACACCCAAATGGCTCCTGAGGCTTTCAAGAACTGTCCTCAGTTAACATTTGGTCCATAGAAGTTACCACCGATTTCCAATAAAGTCGCAATTTATTGTAAATATAGATTTGTCTTGTAGGTCAGAAGTTATGACGTCATTGGATGGGATCCTTAACACACAGGCTAGTAGTTGTTTCCCGCAGCTTCGTACGCTTGTCCTTCGTACGTCAGTATTACTAGCAGTGACGACACAGATAATAACTTTTTCAATGGTTTGTCATGCATTCCTGAGATTGTATATTTGTTAGATTGGACTAATTTACTTCAAAACTCAAATGTAAGTGACCACTACGATAGAATATAATTGTTATTGGACAATATAATATTAATGAGGTTGGGTAGTTTTTGAAATTTCAGCCATTTTTTGTAACCTTAGACGCATAGTGGCATGTAAGAAATTGTAAAATCAGAAGGGGAAATAGATTCTTAGTGCCCAACTGCTTGTGTCTCAATAAGGTTACACGAGTGTATATAAAGATCCATGATTTTAATTTTTTATTTTTATTATTATTATTTTTTATTTCAACGGCATAACCATTTTAACAAGTAAGTTTCAATTTGATCTAGATGCATAATAATTGACCAAAGAAACTAATTAGTAGACAAAAGCAAAAACAATAGAATATGCAACCAGTAAACAAAACAATAGACACATAATGAAACAAATAGATATGAATTGTAAGATGCATAACAAGAAAGTATAAATAGATAACAAGTAATGTGTAACAATAAATAGATAAATATTATAACAATAACAAAGAAAGATGCTTAACAAGATCGATGCAAAACAAGAAATGAACTATTACGTAGGTAACAGTTTTGAAAAACAATAATAAAATAAAAGACTGAGACACAACACAGGCAGGGTAGGTGTAGAGACGAGCCAATAATAATAACAGCTACAGTGATGCAAGCCGGCTTTTTATTGCAGATTTGGATCCGTTAAAGATGTCGAGGGTGGATGGAATGTTGTTCCCTAGCCGCTGAATCCTCAGCATTGGGCCATTTGCTGCATAAGAGGAGGAAGCTGCGACCTTGGTGAAAGAATTCATGGCTCTGGTTCCAAACGATGCCTTGAAGTTGATTTTTTCTAGAAGGTCAGGGCAGTCCAACTCAGCGTTGATTAAACGGTAGAGAAACATCACATCCTGAATACAGCGTCTAGAACTGAGTAATGGAGCAAGTTCAGGAAAGTAGCAATATCTTGTATGGGGACCTCTGTGTATCTATAACCAAGACGAACCCCAACAAGTCGCAATAAACGTCTATGTATCTTCTTAATATCATCCACAAGGTAGTGCTGGCACGGTGACCATACGATGCTGCAGTACTCGAGATGGGGTCTGACATGTGCATAGTACAAAATCTTCAATGAGTGAATGTCGTTAAAGGTCTTGGTGAGTCTCAGTATCAAGCTCAAGTTGCGAGCAGCCTTGTTGCATATATTCCTGATGTGAAATTCCCAAGATAGATTAGATGATAAAGTCACACCAAGATCCTTGACAGATAAGCTTCTTTGAAGTGCATGACCTCTGATTGAGTAGGTGTGTAAGAATGGAGACTTATTGCGGTTGAAAGTGATGCAGCTGGACTTGTCAAGGTTGAGAGTCATTGAGTTCGCTTGAGACCATACATCTACTTGTGTGAGATCGTTCTGAAGTTTTAAGTAATTATTATATAGTTCTACTGAATAAATTAAAGGAATATTTTAATTTGCCATCGATGCTTTTTGTGTTCGGAATACTTGATCATGTAATACAAGTATTCAGTACTTTTATTACACTAAATATTAAATGTGTCTTAAACAGTGTAAGATGTACGCTTTGTTAAAATCACACAATTTTAATTTTAATCGCTTCTGTATATAATACTAATTGTTAACTTAGTAGGAAAATGGTAATGCCGCTTTAAAGCTGTAAAGGGTTTTGGGATTTGTAGCAACTTCGAAGCTTTCAATTATAATGATCAAAATGGCAAAATTATCATAACAGCACAGAAGAGAGTAGATGATAACTGAAATAAACTGAGTAAAACGATTACCTTTAGGTCCAGTCATTTAATGACTAACGACGACCATGCCCTACATCAGTAAAACGAGTTATAACTAAAACATGTATTTGTAACATAAATCAAATTTTACTTGTCTCCTATTAATAATTTCCTAAATGCTTATTCTGAAATAGTTCGTCGTCGATTTCTTCCTTTCCTCGAAGCGGTATGCTTGAATTCTCTTACTCCCATTTTGGCTTAGACGTCGGAATAAGAACCATATTTGCTTTCATTCTTCATGACCATAAGTTTTGCTACACTAATTAAAGGCTACAATAAAACCCGAACGTAGATCCTAGAAATGGTCTATAACCAAATATTACTCGTATATGTGAAACCAACTATAAAAACGAAAAGTTCATGTACAGTTACTCAAACTCTTGAAATGCGGTGTGTAGAACGCTCACGCAAATATATACAATTACATTATATGTGTAGTATGCTGTTACTTATAGTACTGCAGTAACTATAACAAGTTTTGTTACAGTTCGTTAAGAATGATGAGAGTAACTGTGATTCGTTGGTAATGTACAAAAATATCAGAATAATAGTACTTAAATGTCTATATTAATTCTTGTTTGTCTGGTTTATATCTAGACTCCTCGAGGAGCCATTCAAATTTTAACAAAAATAATAGTTTAATGATTTTGCACTTATCTTGCATACCGTAATGAATGCATATATCGAGTGTCAAAGTGAATACCCGGCAACAGGCATCTGCTAAGTCAATAATGACTTCACACTTGAAGACGGAAGGCTAAACACACAGGTCTGCGGTCATATTTACCTTAGACAAACCTAATGTCAGTAGTTTTTTTTTTCTAACATTTGCTTCTCCTCCTCTGTATTTTCTTGATCGGATTGAACTATGGCCATATTAAACTGCCAGAAAAATAATAGCCAGTTAATTAAGTATGTGTTAACATTTATAAATATACACAGAACTATAAGTTAAAATTTATATTTGAAAATCATGCTAAACTCAAAACAGTACACATCTTTGGAGTGCCAGTGGTTTACTAAATAATTGAACTAATCTGTAATTATTATAGTCGTGTTTTTGTACTGAAGTTTGTTGCAGTCGGTTTTTAGTTCGCCTATTTTTTCATTTAAAGTTATAAGATAACCCCTGGAGACTTTCCAATAAGAAAAGTAGGAGAATTTTATAACTGCCCGAGAAGTAAAATTTAAAACAGCGTCTAAGCAATTTAAATGACGTCTTTGTTACCAAGTGAAGGTTCATACTTTTAAAGTATAAAATAATGGCAATTTTGTAACCAGGTCCAAATAAAAATGGCTAATGTAAAAATGTGTATATGCATAATTTACAGCTTCAGAAAGTGGCATATATTTTATGATGTAAATGAAATACCACAAGTCATATTCCTTTCATATACATACTGTAAATCATTTTTTTAAGAGTTGAAAGATCCAACCGACGCCCGATCGCACCACCTTAAGTGTTTAATTTATTTGTGAAAGATGCCAAGATCAATTGTATTGAGTTCACATCAAACGGGAATTATAATCCGAGTTTATTAATAGACCTGTGCACACTAAATTTGTTGATCTGACAGCCTGGAGTGTGCAGGTCTGGTATTCATGGGGGGTTTGGAAAATATACTCCATGATATTTATAGCCCCCTGTCCAAAGTATTGGGCGTACGTTTTCAATCGAGCAGTTACAAAAATAAAAATGAAGAAGAGTGCCAATAATAAACTCCATTACATTTATAAATAGAGTTAATTTTCCAGCTGGACTGTGTGCGACACGATTCGACAAACAGATCGCAGCGTGGCATTCGTTTGAAGATGGGACATCAGTTTTCACTCATCATTTCGTTTTGGCGGTCGTGCTATTCTTATTGTATCGTTTGGAGATAAAATATCACAAGTAAGATAGATCCAACGGAAATGTTTCATTACTCCTCAATCCAAAAAGTTGTATTTGTCTTATCTTTTGTATTGATTTCAATCTGAATATATGAAGTATCACAATAATTCTCACTGAAGATGACATGACAAATTTGAAAATTTAGTGTGTTTTGTATTTTATTCGTGTATAACACGCCTCGGTTCATGAATATAAACTGTTGGAAAAATCGAGCCTTGTCACACTTTTATGATGCGAAAGCCTTAAGAAGGCATGAAACATGCCTATTTTGACATTTTGTTTAAGCAGCTGCTTATCAAATAACATAAAACTGATAAGGTCAAATCAATCTGAGCTCCTGAATGAGGGAATTTACACTTACGCCTCGTAAATACAACGTGGAGTTTGGCAAAATTAAACTATTGCCTTTTATACATATTTCATGAATGTGTGTGTGTGTGTGTGTGTGCGCGCGCGCACGCACACACACCCAGATATATATATATACACACCCAGATATATATATATATATATATATATATATATATAATATATATATATATAATTTCAATAAACATTGAATCGCAAAAAGTACTTGCTCCGCCAGGACTCGAATCCGGATCTCTCACTTGCCGGGTGAATGTGCTACCATTAAACCACAGAGCCCTTACTTTTTACGATTCAATTATTTTGTATTTTGTCGTTTCTTTCACATATGTGTTTAAAAAAACCAAACTAACATATAATCGGAAGACCAAATACCTGTAAAATTACTTTTATTTATATTAATTAAATTTGTATAAGTAGCAATAGCCTCATTTAATTTCAATCAACGTTGAATCACACAAAGCACTTGCTCCGCCGGGACTCGAACCCGAATCTCTCACTTACCGGGTCAATGTGCTATCATTACACCACAGAGCCCTTACTTTTTACGATTCAATTATTTTGTATTTGGCCGTTTCTTTCACATATGTGTTTAAATAACCAAACTAACATATGGTCGGAACATATGTTATATATTTTATATTATATATGTAACGAACGAACGTTATAACGAACGGGAACGTTAACGTTGTGTTTAATATATATATATATATATATATATATATATATAAATCGATTACAGTTGGGTGTATTGTTTGACCTCCCAGAATTAAAACAAGAATGGAGAGTAGATGTTGCCGTATTCCAAATATTGAAAGGGGGGATCTTCTACATGGCTCCTGGCAGCGTATGGACTCCTCCTTCCTTTTTTATTCCGTGAAAAGTTCTATTGATCAGTTCTCATTGGCCAGAGGAAGAGGTCCAGTAAGGTTTAGGGTTGAATGTAAGCATTACTTAATTAAGCGAAGACAACTCAAACCTGAAATAGCCAACGGTTTGTTTGTGTTTATAAATTGTTGGGAATGTACATGGTTCCTTGTTTGTTGTCGCATTGTAGTCCGAAATAGCTTTCATTCAGATTGGTTACTACTGTTCAATAAAGCTGAGGCATTCGCCTATCGATTCCAGAAATAAGAATTGAAAGTCTAACGGTGGTTTGAAAATGGTTTATTTGAAGATTGTGATTTGACGACGTAATGAAAACACACACACGTACGTATACAGGAAAAGTTTATTTGAAAACTTATATTTTGAAAATATAAGAAAATATGTAATAAATTTACAAAAAAAAGAAAAAAAACTAAATTTTTAACTAAAATAAAAAATAATGAATCTTAAAGATATAGGAAGACAACATTTTAAAACTGAATATACAAGGAATAAACATAAATCCTTTACAAAATAATTTATAAATTAAATAGATATAGAACAGAACGAATTACTTTTAATTACCATTTTAAAGTTATTATTAAATATAGCTCATTCAAAATAATACTAATTCGATGTAATATTAATAGACATGAAAAACACTATTATTAATAATTACAACAGTAAGAAACTGAGAATAATTCATCCCCCAGTTTATAAATAAGAAAATAATTATTACAAAGATTTAATATACTGTTGGGGAAGAAGTTTTGTATTAATATAAAATTGGAACTATTATGCACATAAATGGAATTGGTCCTTTTCTAAATCACTTTGTTTAAGTTCAAAATTAACGATCCAACTTACTCTTGCCATTAGTTCATTTACGGTTCCCTATTATGTTTGGAATTCGCAATAAATATTTGCGATCTGAAATAAGACAAATCCTATAGTTCACGTTTATTTGTTGTAAAATAATTCACGCGTAATGTGTTACGAGATTGCGAGTAATACTTCTACACATAAAAATTACAACGCAATTAACTGATAAACAATAATAATTACTCAAAATAATAACTCAACATGACTGTCATGGTAATAAAATAAAGTCATTTCTGAGAAACTATTCTCTGGAAATTTGCATGCCTTTGAACACTAAGCCATAACATTTAATGGTTAAAGTTGTTTGTGCTTGATCATCTTGTTTTCTTTTTGTTAGGTCTTATACTGGTTTATACTGTAAATATAAATATTTTTTTATTCCTTCCAAAAACAACAAAGTTAATATGAACAAAATGAACATCTTGGAATTAACTGGCCACAAGTTATTGTTTTGTCTGGAAAAGTTACTTTCAAAAATGGATACTTCATAAATACAGAAGATCTTGAAATTTCGATGTATGCCCCCAATGGTCAGTCATCCGTATTTTTAGAAGCTGTTATAATATTCCACTACAACTTGATGTAGCGGTTTTAAGGTTAAATCATGTTGAATAATAATGAGAATGAAACGAAAATAACGATAATAGGATTAAAATATGTTTCTTCCTATATTAAAACAAGATTGAAATTTCCAATATTTAAATATTCCTATTTAAAAACGTATTCCTATTTTTATGTCGGATTTTGTTATTATCACCCATTGTAATTTATAAAGTTAATTTATAGAGGAAAACACTTTTTCAAAGAACCTTCATATTTTAAAACTGTGTACAAAACTGCATGTTATATAACCAATTATGCAGAACATCAAATGTAAAATGCAAATTACCTCGTAACGTATCCATGTTTCGGCGGGAAAGGGGAGATTTGGTGAACCATCCCCCGCTTAGTCGTTTGATAAAGTAGTTAAATTATCTTACAAGAATGTACTTTTATTGATAACTTTAATATATTCTCTTATTTCTTAGCGTCTGAATGAAAAAAATCTTACCTTAAACTCTTGGTTTTTATTTACCTTACTTTATGTCTAAGACGTTTTCGATGTCGAAACATCATCGTCAGTCAGTTTGTAGAAAGATGCAAATGTTTATTTCCTCTGCTGAGTCACCAATGATGTCAAAATAAAGTCTAAATAAAATACACACATACACAAACATACCGATTTTATACTGCTTACAGCAGTATACTGTGAGTGTATGAACAAGTTGTATGAACAACTTAAAATAAATACAGTCAGGTGATGTATGTAATCGGTACTCGTACACTCGTATGCTGTAAGGGTAAAGACTAAAAGAGGTCGGTTACCCTTTTGGGATCCGGGACTCCGTAACTACAAAAAAAAAAACGCGTTTGAGAGTGTGTCAATCTTATTCGCTGAGCTAATGCTCTGACATTTTTGGTATGTCTTTCTGGTTCGACTTCGATTCGTTTCTTCGGCTAAGGAGTTCGTGCGTAGAAGCAGTAGATTTTCGAATGGTAAACAATAACATTACCTTTACCAGTGATGATTCTCTTTTATCTTTCTTTGAGCGAACACTATCAGCGTCAATCCGCTCAGCGAAAATCGTTATAGTTGTCAATAGTTTCTAAAAATTGATCGCTATCCAAACCTTCAACCCGAATTAAAGTAATGAATTTAAATTTTATTTAATGAGATTTTGCATTAAACGATCCAAACCAAGACGCCTCACTGAGATTAAGGACCAGTAAAACAGAGTTCGCTGGCAGTAAAAAGTAGATTCTAGGTCTGACCGTAAGATAGCACTTTAACTGTGCCTCAGTTAAGTGAGACTCCTGTATTTTTTCTGCAGCTTGCATTGTCTGTTCACAACTTGACGGAAGAGAAACATTTTGTCTCTGCATTACAACATCTAAAACACGTTATAGTCATTTAAGCGTACTTATTTAATAATGTAACTGACCTACATACCTACATTATATGTATAGTTAAAGTTTATTATACAAACCTATACAATTTTCACGTTTTCAGACTGAAAATGAGTAATTAACGAATAAAAGATCCAATATATGTATTAATTTAAATCTGACAGTATTCACTGTCTGTTTTGTCATATACATTGCAAGTATTTAAAGTTTAGTAATTCTTATTGCAGTTGGAACCTTAGGTATTTCAAGAGACAGCCGTTACTTTTATAAGAATACGCAAAGCAAGTATGCTAGTTATTTCACGTCATTCACCACAACATAGTAGATAAAAACATTGCTTCATGCGCGTTAACATGTAGATTGACGACAATATACAATGGTACATTACATATTGTTAGTCCATTTGACAATTTCCTGTCTTTTTACTACATTTCCCAAACACCATGTACCTTTAGACTATTATTTAAAAAATGACGGAACGATCTATTTCCCCTTCCTCATAAAATATGGACTAATGTCTCACAACTAAAATTTTATATTTCCCTTAAAATAGCTAATGCTATAGAAAATACGAATATAGTTTCAGTATACTTACTCATTTAGTAAATATATGTGGACTGTTCAGATTGTAAATGATTTAGTACGGTTAATAGTTAATATCCACAATGAAGGTTATTTCATGAAGATTTCACGAGAAAAGGCGATTTTAGTTATTAATTGCGACTCAACTGTCAAATTCGTATGTGGCTTAGAATGAGTATTTTTTGTCTTGTTAGACGTGTTCACTAGTTGCTCGATTTTTGAATCTGAGAAGTATAAATGATACACATGTCTTTAATACTCTGTAGAATATGCCCTGTTACACAATATGTATGTAATTAGCTGAGCGTTAGTGAAGCTTATCTATAACTTAGGGAATTGAAGAATTTCATTTCTGCCTGTCTGCCTGTTTGTCTATTTACAGTATATCCGCAACAAACTAACCCATAGATTGAAATTTTACATGAAACTTTTGTACTTTTTTTTTATAAGCAACAATGATTACGGAGAAAGTTCGTTTTTACTCCATAGGATAGGGTTGAGCGTTAGCGAATATTTTAATATTGGTTTTATAGATAATCATAATAGCAACGAGAAAATCACATAATAAATAAATTTAAAAACAAACTGGGTATAGTAATAGTGTATAATGTAGAGTATAACGACATAGTAACACATATAGCCTAACTATATGCAAGACATCTCGAGAAATTGTAGACTTCAAATTTTTGTATGAAACGTCTACTTAACTATGAATGATTTCTATGATGGTGCATGTCCATCCATAAGATTTGGCTGAGCGTCATTGAAGCCATGACAGCCACCCAATACTGATTAACTTACTGATTAGGCTGGCACAGTATCTCTTTAGTCTGTCGGGGGGATGTAAACGTTTATTTTCTTTATGGTTGTGTGTCTGCCTGTCTGCAGGACGTCTGGAGAATGAGATGAGCGATATACTTCAAATTTTGCTTGCACCCTCAGTGTAGCCTGTTACGCGACACGTGGTGTGACGTGTTCTTTGTTATAGTAATGAGTGTTGACATGCTGATCAGGCAGAGTACTTAAAAGGTGTTATTGTATAATTGTCAAACTAGTATATTTTTATTCATGATACTTTCTCTACCATTTTAAAGGACTGCCAACAAATGTATAGTATAACTTAATTATTGTTTAGACAATCATACACTCTATTTGTGCAATAGAGTACCGCTAATCCAAACTCCGCAAATACGGAAATCAGGTATCATAACATCTTTAATATTAATTGAAATGGTAAAATATTGGTGGTTCCAATAATAAATTACTTTAAACTGAATTTGTTAACATAAAAAAAACACACATGATAAAAAGAACAATTTTGTAAAACTAGTTTTTATTATTGTAGACAATTAAAAGTACGAGTATAATCCGATTGAACAATAACTCTCAAATATCCAGTAACACCAGAAAGAGATAAGCCTTCATTCATCATGTTTGAATGTTGAATTTAGCTCCTGTTCACCTTCCTCCAATGCAGCGTCTGGAATCGAACGCTGTCAGAGACTTAACTCCTGATATTTTAGTCATGTTCGTCTAAAGAAATCCAAAATAAATCGTCAACGAAAGAGTCCAAAATGAACTCTTTACTTTATTTCGTTCATCATTAGAGACACAGACTACAAAATGCTGCGTCACTCAATTGTTCACCTGATGAAACAATGAGAATACCTAAATTACACTATATTGAGTAGTCCAGGTATCTCTGATGTTAAAACAATGTAAAAAGTTCATTTTGGGCGTCTGCGTCGCCGCCTTGTTAGATCTCCTCAGACGATCATGACTCCAGATGCCAGATGTCAAGTCTGTGGCAGCGTCAGTTTCCAGACGCTACACTAGGAAGAAGGTGAACTTGAGCTAAACTCAAAATTCACATCGAATCAACACTTCTCACCGCAGCTACGTTATTCGTCATGTTATTTTCACATACATGAAATAATATGTTTGGTATATTGAAAAATGCATATAGACCCTACTAAACCATATCACACCATTTGGGAAAACATATTTTAGATTTGATTAGTTAGTCATGACGATGTGTTATAGTGACAAAGTATGTTATTTCTGGCCTCTATCCTGCCACTTCTCCAAAATGTGTACTGTACTTATATAACATAACTGCATAAATCATCTGAATTTTTGTTGTTCTAAATCGATTTATACGGTAAAATATACCCGTATATTGAAACTTTCTGTAGTTTAATACTCAAACAATTATAGTTATTTTAAGATTTTTGACTACAAAAAGTTTAACTTTTTTACAAAACGTTGATGTAGAATATTTCGAAAATTCGCTAACCCATGCAAAGCTCAGTCCTAATTACAGTTTTTATTTGATTTCCACTTATATATTGGAAATCAGTAAGAGCCATTTTTTTTTTTACCAAAGATCAAAAGTAATGATGTAACAGACAAACAATGATGTTTGAGAACGTATTTTCGGAAACAAAAATACAATCATCAGAAATATTAAAATCTCTTAGTTATCACTGAAGCACAAGATGTCGAATACAAGCTTTGACGTCTGTATGTCTGGCATGTAACGTGTCACAAAAGAAGGACAGGACTCAAATAGAAGTTGATTGTCAGATTAAGAGCTGGGGCGACGTGACACGCAGTTTACGAGCAGGGTTTAAGTAAATTACATCTCTGTTTATATTGCCAACGAAACATAAAAACATTATCGTATATTTAGTAAGGAGTGGGATGAGTTACAATTAAATGGGAGGAATTAAATACTTAAGTAGTAAACACGAGCGGTTAAGTATTTCGTTAATCGTAAACACAATAATAAGTGTAAAATATTTATATTTTATCCTAATATCTTGACTGAAACTAAAACTGTTTATCTATTACAATTAATTTTGAACATCATAAATAAGTAACCAAATTTCAATAGCAGATCAACTCCAACAATAATAAAAATAGCAGTACATATTTTTTTTGTAGTCCTATTAGATAAGAAATAATATTGTCATCAAAACATATAAATAACGATAAAAGTGAAACAATATAAATAATTTTAGTTCTTACTTTTGAAATGGGTGTACTACGTTTACCAAATTTAAAATTTGTCGCAGTGTATTCAAGTAATAAAAAGTTCCAGAAATTCCATATAACTAAATTAAAGTAAATTATTGATAATTGTCAAAAATACATGTTAGCCAATTATTGTAATTACTATTTAGAGCTCCAAAGCCCTATACAACAATATGAATAAATTCAAAATTATTTGAAAATAATATTATCAGTTGTATAAGTTTTGATAAGTTGGCAATATACGTCATGTTTGTTCTTTTTGCTATATTTAAAATATTTAGTTTTTAAAACACGAAGTTTTTGGTTTATTTCAATTTTGTAATGTATAAAAATCCCAAATCAGCGTACCTGTAAGGAAGAGCTCCCTGGTAGCAGGCCGACTGCCGCGCGAGAACTGACTGAGCAGCTGCCGCTAGCGATGGACTGCCCGCCGCCACAGCCGCAGTCAAGCGCCACCACCAATATCATTTACTGCCTGCCATTCTACAAACAGTTGAGTGAATGGATTAGTTCAGGTTTTATGCAGTACTTTATCATGCATTGGAATATCGTAATTCGGGACCCGAGCATAAATGATTTTATGCACCGGATGTGGAACCTAGATCATAAACTGGAGTCCATATTGAACGTTTAACAGCTCTATGCGATAAGATACAGCTATAAGCCGTGTTTAGAGTGAATGTTTACTCAATTTGTATGCGTGTATATTGCAGTAAATGTATCTGCTGGTATTCGTTTTTAAAGTTTGATATTCCACGAAGATGCTTTTAAAAACCAACCATTCAAATATTATAATCAACCACTGAAAACAAATAATTAAGATAAAAAGCAGAACACAATTGAATGTGACGGATGTGCTACATTTATGAGCGAGTGAATTCGTGGGGATATAGAGCTTCTTCAAAGGTACGGAACTATAAAAAGATACGTGTATATGATCTTCGGAATTTGATGGATCTTTCGCAAATAAAAATTTATGAACGAAGCTTTTTCACACAAATGTTTTAAAGCCCACTTTTAATAACTATAAAGAAATGTGGACTATAAGATATTTTAAGGCCGTTGGAAGTGAATTACTAATTAAATATTATAACTGAAAGGCCTTATTAAGACGAAGTTGAAGACCTACAGGTTTAATACTTAACATTACCAGATTTCTCTAATAGGCAATTAACAGCAACAATTACGTACCGACTACATAATATATACTAACGAGGAGCGGCTTGTGATGTTCCCAGGCATGCACTCTGGAAGTGAATAAATAAACTTCTGACTATACGGGAAGAGGTACAAACAGACGTTTCTTTGTATAATCACAAAGGCATTGTGTTAAATTGTGGGGTTCTTAATCAAAATCTTCTTTTCGCCTTTTATTTTTTCCTCTTTATTTGCTCTTCCTAATTATATTTTAATGAACATTGTTTACGGGGTAGGTCTTCTCATAAATTCACATAAAGAAAATGATCTATTGCGGTGGTTCCCGCTGTATTTGGAAGCACTTTACAGGTTGTTTTCTTTAATTTGGCTCAAACTACTTTTTGTTTGTTTATCTTGTACGAGTTTGAACAAGATAGGTCCGAATGTAAAAAAATTTTTACATGCATCATATCTACTGTATCAAAAACATTTTTATTTAAAATAGCTTGTTGTAACTTTTTATTTATTTAGTTACAATTACATTTTAAGAATGTTTAATGATATAATAATGATCATAATACGATACATTTTAATTAAGGATATTTAGAGTATTATATGATAATTAAATACAATGGAATGTAATATTTTACTATTGACCGTGAGATTTATCGTTGCTTTCCTTTGTTCTACCAAATAATAATATGTTCATATTTTTAAATAATGATAAGATTTCATTTTACCAAATGTGTACTGAAGACCAATTTCTTAAAACGTATGCAAGATAAAAAATTTCATCAATACAGCAAAAATAATCAACGTTTTAGTAATAACGTTTTTAGTTGTATTTATTGCAGTATAGCGGCGCTCGACATCGATAATGCTCTATAGGACTAAATTCTTACGCTCAAATAACAAACTATTCTACCAAAACCATTCGACATAAAAATCAAGAATTTCATTATAATGAACTTTGAGAATAGACAATAGACAGTATCTTTATTTGCATAATCTTGGAGATCAGCGTGGCGTCACAACTGTTACAGAAAAATGAATGAAGTATGAGGAAGTAGTATATTATTGTCCGTGGGCTGTGGAACGAAGTCAGGTAGGGTATAGTCTGGGAAGTCCTTCCATCTTAAATATTCTTCTATGGAGTAGAAAGGTCTTTTTAACAGCCGATATTATAATTATAAAATTGTCATGTTATCTGGCAATAGGTTGAAGAACTTGGCTCCGGCGTAAGAGGGTTTCTTGCTGTAGAGTGTCAAGTGGTGGGGTGGCAGGACAAAGTCTGTAGAGCTCCTTGTTCCGTACTTGTGGACATCTTGATTTCTGAGCTGCGAAGTTGAGATTGTGTGGAGGATGACTTCTTGTATGTAGATTGCCACAACGGTAAAAATATTTAGCTCAACAAAGGCCGTTCTGCAGCTGTCCCGGTAGCCAAGTCCTGTTAGGTGTCTGACCGCTTTTTTTGTCGGATGAGGACCTTTTCTAGGTTAGAAGAGGCAGTCCCCCCCCATGTAGCTATGCCGTATCTCAGATGAGATTTCAGCAGAGCAAAGTAAGCAGTTCTTGCTATTTCTGAGTTGCTTACTTGACTTAGTCTGCGAATAACATATATCCCAGAGCTCAATTTCTTACACAATTGGTCGATGTGGGGTTTCAAATTTAGGTTGGAATCGATTAAGATACCAAGGTGTTTAGTATTTTTCTTGGATTCCAGGCCAGGCAGTGCCATAATGTTTGCTTCCTTGCTCTTAGTAGTGAAGCCCAACTGTACCGTTTTAGATTTGTTCAGGACCAGGTGGTTGGAAGAACAGTACTCGTTGGTCGCAGTGAAAGCCTCTTAAGTGCTAAATAAGAGTTGTTCCTTGTCTTTTCGTGCAAGAGTTACAACAGTGGCATCCGCGAACATAACAGTCTGGCAGCTGTCTTGCAGGTGGACAGGGAGATCATTTGTTAGTAAGAGGAACAGCATTGGACCTAAAACAGAGCTTTGGGGAACTCCTCTTTGTATACTGATGGGTTCAGATTGATATTTCTGTGATATATTGTTAGATGTGTATTGTAGTTCCGCTTGCTGTTTTTAGGTAGCTCTGAAACCATTCTGCTGATTTCCCTACTATGCCTATTGTTTGTAGCTTTTGTAGTAGGCAGTTGTGGCTGAGACAATCAAAGGCCTTGCTATAATCTAGAAAAAAGGCTGTTAACGATTCAGCCTTCCTCTAGTTTGTCTACGATGTATTCGACTAGTTGTATCAGCGCGGTTGCCGTCGATTTGCCTTTTAGGAATCCGTGCTGTTCATTGGTCAGCACATTGTTTTGGTCAAAATAGTTCGTGAGCTGTTCCAGAACAATTTTCTCCATGACTTTAGAGAAAGTTGAGATGAGCGAGATCGGTCGATAGCTGTTTATCGAGGTCGAGAAACTGTTTAGACCAAGAAACAAAGCAAATAGAAGCATTATAAAAGAATAAAACACCATTATTCTGATTGTAGGATTCATACAAGAACATATTTGAGAAAACGACTGCAAAATTTCAATATTTTATCAATACACTCTAAGGACGGTGTTAATAAAGAGAGTGAACTAAAAGTTTCACACTCCAACTGTTGTAATTCTAGCTAACTTTGCTTCAAGCTCCATATACGTGTTTTGGCTGGTGGCCACACCATTTTATTTCCCCTCCCTGCTCTACTGGGTGAGGTCCAGTTATGAGTAATGTTCCAGGTCAACTCAAACACACCGGTACTCGGTAGTAAGTCTTTTCTGGTGGGTAATAAGCCCACGCAAAACATAACTTTGCCGAGAAAAGCACGCGGGTTGGCGGTGCGGGCATAACCAGCCAACGTAAAATACCGCAGTCAAAACACAATCAGCCTTCAGGAAACCATACTTAATTGTTCCGCTTCGAATCTGGCCTACCTATTTCAGATCTCCAAATAGTAACATTACACTACATTTTACACATCCTGGCAGTAATTTACTCTACATGTGAGTTTAAACTGAACACAAAAAAAGTAAATTTTATTATGAATAGTACGAAATGAACAGCACGGAGAAATATTTGTGCCCTGTATAGACTTGAAGGGTCAAATGTGAATACCATCTGTTACAGACATCCTTATCGATTCAGTTAGGCTGAGCATTACTAAACAGGTAACTTATATATTTGTAAATCTTCTCAGTTAAACAAAATCTTATATAACTAGTATTCATTTAAATTAACTACCTAAATAAACAAGAGGTTTGGTTAGAGGAAGTAAACACTGAACCGATAATTTGTTTCAAGTAAAAAAAGTGACAAGGCTTGATCCTTTTCTGACTGATTATCATGGCACTTAAATAAAAAATGGCAGCTTTTTCGACAGCACGGATTCTTTTAATGGCATATTCAGTCAGAATGTAATCAAGAGCTTGTGTTTTAGGGTATAGCTCAGGAAACAATAGGTTATTGATAACATGATTTCAAATTACCAAGTAAATAACAAATTGTACTTAATTTAATTTATATTTTAGGTTTCTTTCAGATCGATTATTTTTATTAAATTTTAAAGTTAGTGGTCATCCTTTGTTCAATATTAATAGCACATCGAAATATTCGTTCCCTGTGTCTTATAAACATAAGCATTTTAAGGGATTATTATATTTAAATAAAAGAATACATTTACCATATAAAATGGGAGTGCCGATGGCCGAGCAGTCTAAGATGTTGGAACTTTGAGTCTGAGTTATAGATACTTTGACCCTTGCATTTTTATCAGTACCATCGACCTAGTACTGTATCGACTCTCCCCCTTATTCTGCTTGATAAGATGCTCACACAAGCCAGTGGCCCATGAGGACGGGCAGAGTAAGGCATAAAAGGGGATTGACTTCTCTTTTTTTCCAAAAAAAGATATATATATATATATATATATATATATATATATATATATATATATATATATTAGCATTATATATGAAGCATTTAATCTCATATCATTGATGATTCATATTGAGAATATGTTGTTTTTTACTATAACGAATCGTTAGCATGTAGTTAATCAAAAAAGAGGTAGAAAGTAGCAGTGCAGGTTGTAATAATTAGTACATCATTGTTATCTATAGACCAATATAGAAAATTTATAATTTTATTATTTAGCTTTGATTTTGACCCCAACAGTAGAGGTCCTCTTCGGACCAAGAGGAACCAATTGTACAAAGTTTCAAGTATATAAGAGCTTTTTATCAAGAGTTTTCTCACAGATAGACAAACAGACGCACGGGCAAACGACTCGACGTTAAGAAGGACCTATCGGTCCTTAATAAAAAAACATCATGTTAAATCATATTAAATGAATATTTTTCAATTTAATTAGTTAAAGTTGTATTGCTACAAAATCATTATTAGCTAAGTGTATATTTTTACACTGAATTAAAAAATACACACATTGTGTATTCATTGGTGTTTCATTATTACGAGTATACATAAATTTATTATTATTTATGATTAGCACTTCAATACACTTCATTAGATTTCGTGGTTTCTATTGTTGTGACACTTTTTATCAAGTTTTATCAACCACAAGTTGTTGTAACCATAAGTTTTATCAAAATCAATGAAAAATCTAAACAGTGACAACTTACAGATTTAGAAATATAATATTATTGAAGACGTCAATATTACGGTTTATGCCAATCAATAGCTTACAACGGTTGATGTATACTAAGTGGGGTAAGCAGCTCACTCGGACGGTGATCAGATTTCGTACGTGTAGATCTCTTATATCAATATAGAATTAGTAACTTAATTTTTAAAATTAATGGCATTGGTCCACTAAGTGGGGGGATTCTGTAGACTGGTGTAATGAGCACGTCTGGTGCGATGTTCGTGTATACCCAAAATTATCAAAATATTGGTGAGTGAAGTTATAGACCAGGAGAAATGTTGTGTAACTCTGTCATACGAAAAATATATTGTCTCTTAAAAAAGTGAAAGTGATAAGTGGTAACAGTAGATTTTAGACTCATAATTGTACAGTGCGAAGTACACAATCTTCAACTGAGTACGTTGTAACACACGTGTTTTAACGTGTGTACATAGACAAGCAATCGGAAGATATAAATACATCATTTTAACAGCCGAGCTATAGTTTAAGTGACTGAAATAAAGGGAATATAATTTTTTCATTTTACATCGTATAAAATTAATTGTAATGCAATCATAAGATTATACTAGATTGTATTTTTATACAAAGTCAATAATAAATCTGCTTGTAATAACCAAAAAAACTCATCGAGAGATAGACTAGGTGTAAATCTATCAGATCGTCTTAGCCAAGAAAGTTGCGCAGTAGAGTTTAATCTCCTACACTGGCTGGGATGGTACTAGAAAACAGTGCGAAGAGCAGAATATTCAACTGAGTACGCTGTAACACACTTGTTTCAACGTTTTAACTCTGAGGAGTTACTGAACTCAGATTATGGAGAAACCCCTCTCTAGTGAGCAAGAGGCCCACTAGAGCACGACCAGGCAAGGAATGTTTATCCGTGCTATGCACTTGGCTTACTTGGAAAATTAAGTTTTAGCAAAGGAGTAGATACTCCGCTTAGTGAAAGCTGTTTCAACGTTGTTTCGTCTCTTCAGACACAGATAGACAGCAGATTTCAGCTGTCACTGTGTTACAGCGTACTCAGTTGAAGATTGTGCACTTCACACTGTCTTCGAGTACCATCCCAATAGGAGATAAACTAAACTTTACTAATAAAACTTTCCTGGCTAAGACGATCTGAGAGATTTACAACTAGTTTATCTCTTAATAAATAACTAGTTTGTCTTGGTGGTGTTTTGGATTAATATAGACATATTTATTATTTAATTTGTATAAAAAAAGGATTATAACAATATTATGAGCGCAACATAATACAATATTGTATAATATTAAACTTGTATACGATATAATATGACAAAATTATATTCTTTTGATTTAATTAAATTAAATTATAGATTGGTTGATAAAAGTATATATTTATTTCTTCAGATTGCTTTTATATGGCGGTACTAAGTATTGTGGGTAGAATAGTATAGCCCCATTTATTTGTATTGGTTTCTTTCAATAACAGAGCAGGCACAAAGGTTATAGACTTTATCAAAGCCAATGTTATATTAGTAGGCGGCTCACAGGGCTATCAGGTAGCATTAAATTTCAGTTTCAATTTTAGTTTTTCTTCGAGTTTATCCATTAATGAACTTATGGAACTGTTGTGATACGTGGTACACTTCATTATTAGCTCCAACCGTTACACATATTTACAGTGTTATCCACAAATAGAAATCTGCTCCCTGTTATATCCAGATTGTACATTTACCTTGGAATATTAAAGTGCAACTTTAAATGACACTATATTTTAGATTATGTGTCTAACTTGGCTATTAATTTATACTTCTTGATTTATATAGTTCAGATAGCTCTAAACCGTTTAAGGAAATTCTTTTACAAGACTCAGTTTTCCAATGGGCGGAACTTGCCTGCGGAAAGGAGAACTAATTTCTACAAGCACTTCTTCGAAACTGTTAATATTACATTTTAACACCTTCACTGCTGGTCAATGCCCAGTGACGATAAGTATTATAATAATACGGCGAGCTCACTAGGGCGTCTGCCACACTCAACATGCTGCATCATTACATGCATATAAGTCAATTATGTTATTTATAGTTTCATAGTAAAAACTAATTTCAGCAAAACAATATTAAATTCTCAATGATTAAATCAATGTAAACTTGTCATTACATATACTTTTCACTTGAAGCTACTACTGTTCTCCATGTGTATGACATTCTGGATGTAGCCTAATACTAAATAGTTCAGAAAACCAGAACAAGTGGTATTTTAAAAACTGCGTTTAGTGATTAATATTTGCTCAGTCGTACTTAGTTTTAGCACATTTCTCTCATCACTTCACTGAACATTATCCATAGAGAATACATTTTCCACGCTGCTTTGAGAACTAGGTACAAACAAAATGAACCTTAAAAGCCCTAAAAGCACCCACAGTTTATGCATTTTCCAAAATAGTTTCCTCAAATTAGTAAATTATCTGAGAAAAGAATCATTGTCTTTTGTCAGCAACGATTTTTTAAACAAGAGTAGATAAAAAAGCCAATTTTCAATTTGGCTTGGGATAAAAATTATAGCCTAAATGCAAGAGCAACCAATTCATCGTTCAAAGCATATGCTTGAGAAGTTCATTAGGTAATTGATAATTTAACATCGAACTCAAAAGTCTCGTTAGTTGAAACGGCCCTTAAATACAGTTGTTATTGCTATAGTAGGAGCATTAGGCAGTTTCGGACGAAGGAGACAGCCAGTTCCCATCACATAGATATATTATTTTTGGGATGTCGACGCCATTATAGTACGTGTTGCTATTTGTTAATACAGGGGACTAATAGTAGAGGCGGTGTGATGGCGGGAATTAGGCAATCTGATGAAAATAGCAGTAATTTAGCATTAATGGCAAAATAGTACTTATTTTTTCGCCAAGGGCGAACGGAGAGGAAAGGACTCGAATAAATTATTTTTTAATTCTATTGGCCCGTGTTCATTATTATGTGGTAATTAAATTACGTTTAGTATTATTTAATCATCTTATTATTATTATTTAGATGTTTCTCGAGATGAACTGTCCAATATCATAGGGACTGTCACATGTATCTTAAAGGTAATGCGGTTCATAATGATTAAATAAATACATCTCTATCATTACACGAGTAATTGCCTAGCTAAACACCCCACCTGTGGCGAGACTTCCACGCTTTCGTTGTCGCCCGCCTTAGAATAGCAAGAGTGAAACAAAATGTATTCGTTCTAAATTAATTATAGATTTTTTTAATTACCCGTTCTGAACAGAAATTGCCACCGAGGCATGCCTACTCTGGCACGATTGAAAACTACGTGCTTCGTTTATTGGAGCGTCGCAGTTTAATTTTATAATGTTTCCAAAATGTTGAACTTTTGACTTCCATAAGACGAATAGGTAATTAAGTAAAAGGCTTAAAAAGCAGCCATTCATTGTTATCTTACGAAACGAATATGTTCCTCTTCGAAACACTGTTCATGCATTAATTAAGGAAGCCAAATTTAGTTACTATAAAAACAAGATATATGAAGTTTCTGGAGTCGCAAAACAGTTCTGGTCAGTAGTGAACGAGATAGCTGGTAGGCCGCGGGTTAGGAGTTCTTCCCCCCTAGACACATTTCTTGACCCCGGCGACACTGTCAATCCATGCAAAGTAAAGGAAATATGTAGTCCATTTAATTAATGTTTTTGCCAACAATTGCCAAACAGCTTACGCCCTACTGGGCCGGTGGAGGTTTCCGGTGCCGACAGACCCTGAGGATTCTGTCTTTGAACTACATCCTATCACTCAGCAAATGCTCTTTGATGCAGTGAGTAGTATCAAAGATCACCGGGCTATGATGACATAACCTCGAGGTTATGTCCATTATTAGATTTTAACCATTTATCTGATCCTAGTTTATACTTAAAAATTATAGCATAAAATTTGGTAAATTTCCAGAAGCTCTGAATATTGCAAAAAGTAGTTCAAATTTACAAATCCGGAGCCAAAATTACCTTTACAAACTTTCTGTCTCCTTATTAGTAACAATATTTAAAATATTATAAAAGTATGTAATAGATTTTATGTGTACACAAGTGTGTACAATTCCAACTTACAAATTATTTGAATACGAACAACATAATTTGTGTCAGTTTGTGTTTATTTTACAAACAACATAATTATGTATGTCCTTACGACATGCCCACTTCTAATTTAAGGGAAATGTTTGAGATTAAAAAATTGTCCATAAGAAGGGAACTAGCCTCAATAAGTTTTTTATGTAAGTTACTTAATAATTCAGTTGATAGTTCGTATTTGTTAAGTCACATAGGTTTGCATGTACCACATCATATATTTAGAGAATTTAATTTATTTGCTTTACCTACATGTAGAACAGTTTCTCATTATAACTTGCCTTTGTACAAGGCTCTACGGTTTCTTAATTTAAACCAATCAAACATAGATATTTTTAACGATAATTTGGAAAATATTTTAAAGATATGCAGCAACCTTTTATTTTGATTTAATTTATTGTTCATTGTAGAAGTGTATGTGTACAATGAAGCAAGTTGTTATTTTTTTAAATTGTATAGAGTTCATTTATTTATGTTGTGTAAAGAAATTTTAATATTAATTTGTGTAACTGCCAGCAGTTTTAGTTTAGTTTAGTTTGTTATGTAAAGTTCATATTAAGAGTACATTAATTTTAGTTAGGATAGCTGTTTTGGGAATAATTGAAGGTTTTGTACTTTGTTTGTGCTATATCATGTCCTGTAGCTGTCATGTAAAATTGAAAATAAATAAATAAATAAAAATAAATAAATAATTTACAGCAATACTTTATAATTCCTGCTTTAGAGCCAATAAAAATAGCTCGGACGCATTCTTTGATACAACTAAATAAATTATGAGTAAATTAAGTTTAAAACAAAGTTGTAGTTATCTTCCTTGCCTTATCTACGGCTTATGAAAACGAGCATTGGAGTTAAAAACACATCAATTGAATAGTTCAAAAGTTATTTTCAAAATCGATTTCAAGTAGTTTCAATTAGAAGTGTAAGTAGTGTTTTGTCAGGTATTGAATACAGAGTAGTGCAAGGAAGTACCCTAGGTCCTCTTCTGTTTCTTATCTATATTAACAATGTATGTAAAAGAAGTGTCAAATGTGAGTTTTTCTTATTTGCCGATACGGCGTTGGTTTCTTCAGGCTGCACGTACAGGACGAAGATTATAACCAAGCTTCAATTGACCTGGTAAAAACTAAAAACTGTTTTGACCATAATCCCCTTACAGTGAACATTGAAAAACTAAGCCTCTGCCAATAGTAGCTAAAAGCTTGATTGATCCAGGTAGGAGAAATCTAAATCTCTATTCCTGCGGTGATCCGCGATCGACGGCTTGCGGTTGCGGCATTATTGAACGTGTGGACCGGTATAAGTACTTAGGGATTGTAATTGACCATAAAATGAGATGGTACCCACACATAAATATGTTAAAAACACTTTGAGAAAGTTTATCTGCGCTTTTAAACAACTAAGTGAGGTGTTGGGCGTGGATCACCGCAGGACTGCATATACTACTACCACCACAGACTATAGATATACGAGTATCTCTATCTATAGTCTGTGATACTACGCTTACGTCCAGTCCATATTACTGTACGAGTATCCTGGGATAGCGTGGCGCATCCTCCATTATTCTAGAATCACTAGCTATTACGCTGAAAGAACAATCATCAAAACAGTTTTAAAGGAAAATAGGAGATTTAAATTAAATCTATCATCCGTTCATTCTAATTACAAAACTTCATGAAAAAATCAGATTGGTTAGAACTGTTGACTAGTAATTATAAATGTATAACTTAAATTATTATTGTTAATTTCTCTCATAAATAATTAAATAAATTATTCGGTTAAAATATGTTAAGGCCAGTCTTAATTTAACATAAAATTAAACATCAAGATAGCTTTTTTCCTGCATTATAATGGTTATTATAACAAAAAGGTTATTATAATCGAAATTATGATTTAAAGAGTCCTCACAGACTAATAATCTATGCAAGGAGCATGTTCATATAGGTAATAATATGTCATGTGAAATGTATAAATAATATGTTTTTGTGAGTAAAACATTTTTGAGTTTGAGAATTAGAAGACTATGAGCTGTTTGTAGAAAGTGTTTTAATGCATCGTGCACTAAGTTGATTTGGTCAGATATATGGGTAGAGCAAAAGGTAAGAAGGCTTTCTTCAAACTTATTCCCCTTCTTTGAGAACATATACAGACAGATTTCCAGTGTTTCTTTGATATCGAAGGCTATCGACGAATCTTTTGGATCAGTATGATGAATTTTAAAATTATAAGTTGGTCTTGATTGATCAGACAGATCTCCTTGTGCATTTTTATTTTCGTTAAAAGCGGAGGTTACAGGTAATATTGATGAGTTAAAATTTTAACTAAAAGAAATTTATGTCTAAGAACAAAGTTAACATTTGAGGATATCGCGTTACACCAAAGTGGTTTAATGTTTTTTTGCAATGTGTTGATTTTTTCATGAACGAGTCTATTCGCGATAATAAATCTTTTATCTCTAGCAGTGGAATTTTTCCTTTGAATTCCGTAATAATCTTATTACAATTACTCTTCAGCTCATTAAAATGTTGTTTGCACAATCTTTTGTATTATTGAAATACTAAATTGGACACCATAAAGCTTTTAAGAGCTACGATGTTAATGTCATAATGAAGCAAAACAGGCAATCCGGATGTAGGCAATTTTGTAACAAAATCTTTCAGACATACGCCTAAATGTAGACATGTACACAATACAAACACAATATGACAGTTCAGCTTAGCTATTTTCATAGAATTAAATTTAAACTGTTTCATCAAAGCGTGCTAACTGTTTGCTCTGTTGATATTCATAATGAAGAAATTCAAAATAAAAAACGAAGAGCTGTATAGTGTAATAAGATAAAAAATATCGGAAACAAAATTAAGAAAATATAACTATTTTCTAGAAGGTTTTTTCAATCTTCAAAGAGAATTTATGTGCCAAATGACTCACATATCCACAGAAACAGGTTATTCAAACTTCGTTGTATTTTGTAATTTAATTATTAAAAGTGTATAAACTTTACTAGAAAAACTTTATTTCATAACACTAGGATAAAAAATTAGAGCGTTAACATGCACGCAGTTTAACATTATTCTTACGAGGGAAAACTCAAAGTAGTTTCATTACAGCCGTCCGGTTCTTAAGAGTTCTTACGATATAAAAAACAAACATGCTACTCAGCTTTATCGGGAGGATAAAAATCAAGGATCTCGAATCTAAATTGAAAGTACTTAAGTGTTAATTTAATCCGGAATTGTGTTTCTTCGTATTTATGTGAACTAACTACATAATGATTAATTTAGAATTAATGGTAGTGAAATCGCAACGTTCTCTTAAAGATCTTAAGAAGAAATTATCGTGCGCAGAGATTATTTTTGTTATATATATATCTTATTTTCTTTAGACTTTTAACGATTATTACATGTTTCATAAGATTACTTAATACAAAAACTATTACTTTTCTCATTACCTACTTTATATACTTACTAAAATAGAAAACAATCTTCAACGCACAATAGTTTTTACGACCAATCTATGTCGATTAATGGTTTTCATTTTAACGATACCAGTAATTTAGTGGTAGTGTGCATATTAAATCGGACCAGTTCGTGTTCTCAGAGACAGGCATTCTTAATTAAAACGTGAACGAATTAAACGTAATATCTCGTGGGCTTCCATGGGAAGTACTGTCTATCCAAAAACCGAGGCAGAGACACTCTGGCTATCTCTAAGTCAAATATTCTGTCAATGTGTGAAGTGTTCTAGCACTTTTCATGTAAATACTTTGAAAATATCTGTTCCCACCATCTCTAGTAAGGTCATTTAGAGCAAGACAAATTCATAAAACGTCTTTATAGTGACTGAAAATAATTACTTTTACGATAAATCCAGTCTGCAAAGCATGAACCTAGAGTTTATGCACTTCTAGTTTTATGTTGCATTATATATAGTTTTAAGAAGATTGTAGGCACATTTATTGGAGCCAAAACCATCGGTGAAGCGAAGTGATCGCGCAATCTCAGCTTTCCATTCTTTATTTAGGAGGATAATGACGAAAATAAAAAAGGAAAATAAAATAGCTTAGCTCTGAACGCCACTAACGTTTCAGAGAATCCCTCGTTAGCCAGTATCTTCACTCACAGTCTTCTGCCCGACACAATTCAATCACCATTAGGACTTTTGTAGGACAAACAGTCCTACGGAAGCGTCTGGATAGGTTTGAGGTATTTGTTTTTTTAACAGTAATTAATGACAGCTTTGATACTGTAATACAGTTACCGGCGCTAATTAAAAACTGTTTAGCTCACGCTTAACATTTTTACACTATTTATTTGTAAAAACGTATGTCTAAACTATTTTTTGGCTAGAAAAATTTGGTTTCTTTAAAATGTGACTTTATGATAAAAAGAAATATTTTTCCTAAGTCATGCAATATAAAAAATGTGCAACTTTTATGATTTAATGTGTACTACATCCATGCTCATTCATATTATTATACAGGATGATTACCAAAGATGTACAGAAACTGTAAAAGCTCATTCTACATATAAAAATAATGAAAAAGTTCATATAAGCATAGGTCCGGAAATGCTTCGTAACGGCTACGAAATTAGGACTGTTAGAAATAAAAGTTCATTAACAAAATATTTATTCACTTTCTGTCTACTTTATTTACACCTTTTTGTTCAGAATAAAACTTTTTACGAGTTTTATCAAACATTTTAATTTTGTTTTTAGTGGAATAATAAAGTTATTGTTGTCCAAAGATGAAAAAATGTGTGTTTCACCCAATTGATTTGACTACTTAACTTAATTACAGTTCTGCGACCTGTTTTATCCAATTTATCAGGTCAAAAACCATAAGAAACGATTTAATTTGTCCCTTAATCTACCTGACCAGAATTTCATAAAGACCGCGCGTTGTAGATGGTGAGCTGAAATCCGGACGATATCTCGCTAGCCGTAACTCGCTAACAAAACACTTCCAGATTTTTTTCAATATTTATAAATGTAGAATGAGCTCCCACAGTTTCTGCACATTTTTGTGGATCACCCTGTATAAACGTGGCACAGTAAAACTTCTTAGATCAATGAAAAGGTTGCTACATTGAATGAGGAGTGTTAAAACCAACATAGCTCTGATTGTTTTTATTTTAAGGCGAACATTTTGTGATATGAAGGTTGCCCCTCCCCATAGGATTGTGGAATAAGACACATTAGACATGACTAGACAGCGAGTCACTGTTTAATACATTCTTGTTGTTGAACGTCAAGAGACATCGTACAACGGATGTTCCCCTACATCATCTTTACGAAATCTTTTACAACTGCATACCCCAATTCATGCATAGATCAAGTACCATTCCCAGTTTCGCTGGATCAGATATCACTGATCCATTTCTCTGATTCATTTCACGCATCACAAATACATAGATGGAGTAGAAATTTTTTTTGTAAATTAACACAAAAACAAACACATAAAGGTTCCATTTCGGAATTCGACAAATGATATAATTTACAATGTTAAGAGTATGAGATGAAATTTATCTTTGGGGAACTCCATTTAATCATGTCATGTTTTAACTGAAGGGATTAATTTTGAATTTAGTTTTGTAAATTGTCACTAAATGGTACTTATTAAACAAATATGAGGTGATGAGCGCTTGACCAAATTTCTAAAGCCCAAGACTGAAAGTTTGTTTATCAAAATGTTAGCATTTACAAAGTCTAGAAAATAACTAACAGTTGCCCGTGGCTTCGTGCGCAGTTTCGTAGGTTTTGCACCTGTATGAGCACTTCTGGTTCGTGTGAATCTTTTTTTCTGATGCCAATGTTGAGTTTGTCTTCTTTCCACGACCAAGAAAATACGTTTATAAATGTATATTTGTGGCCATTGTAATTTATTTCGATCTTTGTATTTTTTCCCATAGTTGATTTTGTCTTTTTCCCGATAGAAAATATTTTGGGAGCAGTGGAACGTACCCCGAAGGGTTTTTGAAATAAGAATAGGCCAATATTCATCCCAGGAACCCTAAAAATGTCCATGTAAAATATCAGTACAACCCGTTAAAAAGTAGTACTTGTGAAAGCAAAACAAACAAACAAAGGCACTTTCGCGTTTATAATATTATTAGGATTAGGATTGGTGAAACATATTACTACCGTCTTCTCAACCTCAGCTGCTTCAAAGAACATGACAAAACCAAGCAATTCCAATTTAACTAATTTGGATGTTTCTTAACCAGACGGTACTTTTTTTACTAGAAGCCAAATACATCTATTACTGAGTTCTATTTAGCCTTCCTCTAGTATAGCGTCTGAAATCTTCGACTTAGATGGTACAAATTGACTCCTACGATCTGAAATCTATATCTGTCTGAAGAAATCCATACAAATTCACCGGCGAAGACGTTTATAATAATTTGTAGCGACTAGTTTGTACATCAGAGACACCTAGGCTACAAAGGAGTTCAGCCTTGTTGTCCAGCTATTTATTGCCATCCAGATGAATAGATCTTCTTATTGCCTCGTCAGGTGTACAGATTTCAGACTGCACTATACAGGTGAAATGGAGCTTAACAACTGAATCAACCCTTCCCACCATAGCTACGTTATGTGTAGAAAAGTTGGTTACAGATTGGTTTTTTTAGTTAAGTTTCATTTGTTCACTGGCTGGAGTGATATTTGAGAATAATTCCACACGTTCTTAACATAACTGCTCTTAATAATATAAGTGACCTTGGAAATTTTACAGGCAATTTTACCACCAGCGATCTAGTTATAAAGTTTTAATGCATTCATGCATAAATCATCAATATTGGAAGAGGGTTTTAACTGAAATTTCTTCAGCAATTTGAATCTAGGTTTCATTAATCAATTTAAAATATTATGAAATTGTTATTATTTCCTGGAACATCATTGCATAATGTATTTCCTTTTTTTTGTAACAGAGGGCCAGGTTTCCTAGGCCTGGCAGTTGCCTCTCAGCCATCCGGCTTATTGTGCAACCTCTCCCAGGTTTAAGCTGTATGAAATCCCAGGCCTTTACAAAACCATGAGATCTTCTGAACAATGCTTTCCTGTTCCAACCCCTCTTCCGTATGCATAAGAACACCTAGGGATCTTGAGAGTTTGCTCTGTAATGCCGGACATTTAAATATGACGTGCTTGGCTGTTTCGTCAGCCTCGCCACATTTCCTGCACAGTGTTTCCTGAACTGGAATACCTATTCTGTTCAGGTGACTTCGGAATATCCAATGACCTGTAATAAAACCAGTCACCTTTCGGATCTCCGTTCTACTCATTCTAAGGGCATCTGCTGCAATGCTCCTTGATGGTCCCTTGAGCATCCGCTTTGCTTGTACATTCCCCTCTGTATTTCTCCAATGTTGTAGGTGTTTGTTAACCATCCACTTGGTAACTGATCTACGTGTTAAGTTATATCAGACCCCACACGTTGGTTCAGGACCGGTAAGAGGACAGTTGGCTCCCAAGTTAGCGCAACTGTCTGCCCCTTCATTCCTCTATGTCCAGGCACCCAAGTTAAAATTACTTTATTGGTTTTCGCCAGCAATTTCATGACCTTATGGCATTCCCAGACTGTCTTCGAATTACAGTCATGGTTGACCAAGGCCTGCAAAGCAGTCCTGCTGTCCGAGTTAATGTAGATGGTTTTGCCTTTGTAGCCCCTTTCCACATTAACTCTTGCACATTCTGCAAGGGCTGTAACTTCAGCCTGAAAGACAGTTGCCAGTTTACCTAGGCTAAAGCTTAAGTTAACCCTAGGTCTGGCTCCTCAGACCCCTGCCCCAGTACCCTTCAGAGTCTTTGACCCGTCCGTGTACCAGGTTAGAGCCTTCTTCATGTAGTCAGGCTTACCTTTTGACCATTCCTTCCTTTCAACAATGTTGACTTGAAATGGTTTTTCCCAGTCCGTAACCTTTGCCATTCTGTCAAACATCATTTCTAGAATATCCAGTTTGAGAATGTCAACGATCTTGGAGTGCTTGCTAGCATGGTGATGATGCCAGTTACCATTGCACTTCAGTCTGTAGGCAGCCATCCTAGCCTCTCCTATGACGAATATGTCTAGGGGTGGGAGGTTTAGCACTACTTCCATAGCAGCGGTTGGTGTTCCTCTCATGGCGCCCATTGTCCCCCAAGCATGCCAACCGCTGTACCTTTGACAGGTTTTTTGCGGCAGTCACCTGTTGGACTTTTGGCCACCATACCACTGAGCCATACACCATCATTGGTCTGATGACTCTGGTGTACAGCCAATGTGACATGACGGGTCTAAGCCCCCATGTGCATCCTACCGCACGTCTCACCATCATCAATGTAGTCTGAGATCGGCTGATTATGTATTCCAGATGACTGTTCCAAGTGAGTTTATCATCTAGTTTGACTCCTAGATATTTGAACTCCCTGCTTATCTGTATCTGGCCCCCACATAGGACTGGCTGTGTGATTTACAGTTTCCTCCTACTTGTAAATGGTATCATGACGGTCTTCGAAGGATTCACTGCAAGTCCTTCTTCGTCACACCATCGCTCCACAATGGTCAGTGCTCTCTGCATCATTTCCAGACACGTAACCATATGCTTGCCTCTTACAAGTATGACAACATCATCTGCATAGCCTTGAGCATGCATACCCTGTTCATTCAGAGTCCAGAGTAAGTCATCCATAACTATGTTCCACAGGCTTGGTGATAATACACATCCTTGTGGACATCCTCGCTGCGTTTTGACCTCTCTTGTGACTCCGCACAGAGATGCCTGTGCTCTTCTGCTCTTAAGCATGTTATTTATCGATCTAACAACAGTTTTCTCCGTACCCCTGGATGTAAGCTTAGACACTATAGAGTGAGTACTCGTATTATCAAAAGCTCCTTCTATATCCAGGAATACTGCTAAAGCTATTTCCTATTGTTCAATAGCTTGCTCAATCTTGGCAACCAGACAGTGTAGGGCTGTTTCACAAGATTTACCTTTCTGATAGGCATGTTGATTTGGATGTAAGGGATGGTTGATGAGGACTGTGTCCCTTAAATGCCTATCCAGAACCTTCTTCATGGTCTTGACGAAGAAGGGTGTTAAGCTTATTGGTCTATAAGCCTTTGCAACCTCATAGAAGGGTTTACCTAGCTTCGGGATAAATATAACCCTAGAGGTCCTCCAGGATGAGGGTATGACTCCTGTCGCTAGACTAGTTCTAAACAGTCGTAGAAGCAGAGGTATCACCAAGTCCCCACTTTCCTGTAGTAAAGCAGGAAAAATGCCATCGGTACCTGGTGATTTGAATGGCTTAAAAGACTCCAGGGCCCGTTTTATCCCTAAGTAGTTGATAACAGTCTTTGCACAGTTCCAGTCCTCCTTAGACGAGCTATCTCTAGGTTCTCGCAGCCATTCACTAACAACTGTTTCACTGGTTTAAAAAGATCTTGGGAAGTGTATATTCAGTAAACACTGAAGAGTCTCCTCAGGATCCTTGGTGTGAGTTCCATCATCTCTAAGTATAGTACCCACCACATTTATGGGGCTTCGAGCTAGGACTTTTTGGAGTTTTGCACAGTCAGGTACCTTATCAATACTCTGACAGAATTCTCTCCACGAGTTTCTCTTAGCTCTTCTCACCTCTTTATTGTACTCTGTTAGGGCAGCAGAGTACCTATCCCAGTTCCCTGCACGTTTGCATGTATTATATGCTCTGCGAAGGTTTTTCCTGAAAAGTTTCCAGCCCCTGGTTCCACCAACATGCTTTTTTCCTTGACTTTTTTCCATAATGGGGCAGGCTTTGTGGTACGATTCTTTCATGGCGTTTTGCAAAGAGTTCATGTCCTCGACCCCTTGCCCTTGATACCCATTTTCCCATAATAGATTGCTTTTTAGCTCTGCATTGAAAGCTACCCAATCTGTTTTCTTTGGGTTTCTATAGATCTCATTTATTTTGTACGCCCTCATGTCAAAGGAGATATACCTATGATATGAAGCAGGTGCTTCACCTAGCACACTCCAGTTTAAAACTTTAGTTGCAATATAGTTGCTAGCCAGAGTTATATCTAAGACCTCTTCTCTTACCCCTGTACCTCTTCTTTGTATAAAAGTTGGTTTACGGCCTTGATTCATAATAACTAAGTTAGATTCCGCTATAAAATTCAAGAGGCACTCACCCCGATTGTTGATGTTGCTGCTCCCCCAAGCGGTGTGATGGGCATTCGCATCACAACCGACAATCAGGTGCCTCCGCGTAAGGGTTCCGAAGTCCACAATCCGCCTCATCTCCGCAGTTGGCGGTGGTTCTGGAGAATCGTATGGGAGGTAAACCGCTGCAAACAGGATTCTGATGTTGCCATCACCTGTCTGCAAGTGAACCTCTGTCACGGCTGTGTCTCTATTTGTGCCATTATTAGTGATTTGATTTTGTTACTGACATATATACATGCTCTAGGGTTGTTACTGCCAGAATCGTATATCAAATTACCTTTAGCGGTGCTCATCCCCATCACACGACTGCCAACGGTCCATGGTTCTTGGATCAGGACCACGCCTATGTCGTCAGCCAGGATCTTCTGGCAGAGTAATGCCGTAGCTGCTCTGCTGTGGTGTAGGTTTATCTGGAGCACCGCTGTCATCCTCTATTGGTCGTTACCTCCCTGCAGCTTGAAGGTGATCTTGTCGCTGCCCAAAAATGGGCGCATCGCCAGAGTCTTCAGCTTCTTCAGGGAGTCTTCGCCCACAAGAAGGACCAGGAATTCGCCGTTGGTGCTAGATTTCCCTCCAACAACAGTCCATTGGTCCGTGTCAAGGTCATTTTGGTTTTTGAGGGCTTCGAACAGCTCTTGCTTGCTGTCCACCTCGATGTCCTTAGGGATGAAAGTTGACACCTTAAAAATCTTTACCAGGCTTTTAGCTGGGCCCATTTTCAGCTGAACTCCTTCAAAAGGACTCAGCTCCTGGACCTACTTCTCCAGCCACTCCTTAGTTTCTGTGTTTACACAGCCGACCACTATCGCTCCACCTTCAGCATGACAGCTGGACATACTAACGTTTTTGCCCTTAAAGGCGCGTTTGCCCAGCACTTTCTTCAGGTTTTTGGCTTCTTCCATCGATAGTTTTACTTCTTGGTGTTCGAGCCGGACAATAGCCAGCTTCTCCACAGAGATCTTTTCGGTATATGTTTCGGGTGTCTTCTTAGTGACACCTCCATCATGCCCCTTCCTTCTTTTCTCCCCTCCCTTTGCTTGTTCTTCAGGTTTCAGCTGCGATCGCAGCCTCTTCACACCTGCATAGCTTGGAGTTTGTTGTTTTTGGGCTTGTACGGAATGAGTTTTCCCTTGCTCTGGGGCCCCGACAACAACCAAGTTCCCTTTTTAGGAACCGGCTTCGTTGTGTGGTTTTATCAGAGCTCGGTTTTTCTCTTCCCACCTCTTCTGCCTTTCATTCCGGGGGATTATCGGGTCACCTCTAGCGACAGCCTCTTCAATCCTCCGCTTTCGTAGTTCGCCTCTCGAGAGCCGCTTCTTTTTTGGCTCTTCCGGCCGAACTTCGTCTTCTGACAAGAGAAGTCTGTCTTCCTCCATTGAGGTCATTTCAGACACTCTTAATTGCTCAATCGGTAGCTCTTCTGGTTGAGTTTCGCTTACCTCTTGAGTTTCAGTTTTGTTTTTATTTTCTTTTTCATTCTCCATTCTGTTCCCACGAGAACCGGGTGTTTGCAGTCCATCTTCCCAGTGACCCGATTAGGAAGATAAGGGTAATTACGACTGGGTGTCCCCTGGTTCCCAGAAGGCTCCGTTGAAGACACTGAATATACCCCCAGTGCCACGAGACTCTCAGCACGGGTCGCATAACACCTTAGTCTGGGGTTGTAGGTAAAGTAGGGGTGGGAACATCAGGAAAGGAAGGGATAGGTAACTGTTCTCAATTTCAGGGCCAAACCAAGAGGGAGGAAAGGTTTTCTACCCTTGTCACTGGAATAGTGATAAGAAAAGGTGGGTTCCTGCCACTCTCTTAGAAGTTGCAGCACACGACGAGGATGGTACATCACCCACGATCCCATCTGGGACAGTGGCTGATGCCGATGAGGATGCCAGTCCCACACGGGTATCCAGATGAATAGATCTTCTCATTGCCTCGTCAGGTGTACAGATTTCAGACTGCTCTATACAGGTGAAATGGATCTTAACTCAACTGAATCAACCCTTCCCACCATAGCTACGTTATGTGTAGAAAACTTGGTTACAGATTGGTTTTTTTTTAGTTAAGTTTCATTTGTTCACTGGCTGGAGTGATATTTGAGAATAATTCCACACGTTCTTAACATAACTGCTCTTAATAATATAAGTGACCTTGGAAATTTTACAGGCAATTTTACCACCAGCGATCTAGTTATAAAGTTTTAATGCATTCATGCATAAATCATCAATATTGGAAGAGGGTTTTAACTGAAATTTCTTCAGCAATTTGAATCTAGGTTTCATTAATCAATTTAAAATATTATGAAATTGTTATTATTTCCTGGAACATCATTGCATAATGTATTTCCTTGAAATTGAATTCGTCCTTAATTTGGTTTGATATATTTATAAAATAACCATTAAAGAGTTCAGCATTGAATAAAAAAATTCTAAATACTTCTCCTCTTAAGCTACCACTTACTATATTTTAGGAATATTTATTTGTATTTTATCACTCCTCGATCCTATTATTATACCACTCACCTATCTTGGTTTTCAATTCTGCATGTATTTTTCAAGATAAGATCTGCTACGTATCTGATTCTGCCTTTACACATACCGATTAATAGTTATTTTAATATAAAAAGAGATCTACCTCGTAATGAGAGATAATAAGCTGAATATTTGTATATACCTTCCTTTTGGCGTTCTAAAAGTTGTATCCAATGTATCATAATTATAATCTCGTGTCTGCGTCAAAAGTTATTCAAGGTTTAGCTTGAATAAAACAGTTTTTTGTTGTTATTTCAGTTTCTATTTCTCTAATGATTTTATTATAATCTATTCTGAAAATGAAGAAATATTTTATTACTTGAAACTTATATGAGCAATATAAAAATTGATAATTTACTACCTGAAAAAGTAGTTTTGCACAACCTATGAGATATTAGCTATGAGATTTAAAAATGTACAGCACTGAAATATATAATATATATAAATATTTATTTATATGTATATATGATTATTATGTTCCATGACTTATTCTTCAAGCCAAAACATAAACTAAAAACATCTGACATAAGCGTAAAAAATGCACACTCACCAGCTGAGTTGACTGAATTGTTGTGGTTGATTTGCTGGTAGTGGTTAGTGGGAGGGTTAGTTGTGTTGCTTTAAGTTGTGGTGTTTTTATAATGTGCAAGATTTTACCTCTGTGTATAGTTAAAATCAGAACTAGCTCTTGGTTATGGGGCGGGTGATTAGAATGTTCGATTATTAGGGTGAATCTAAACATTCTTTTTATTTATTTTTATTTTGACTGTTTTATTGAAATACCAAGCAAATAATTTAGTGTCATTACATAGGTTATATGTTCAATACACATAAGAACAAAATTGTTCTAAGAGGGAACTGAATTCCTCATTTTACAAATAACCTACAGGTAATTAAGACAAACTTGGAATGTATATTATGTTTATTAGCTATGCCCCTATTGCTTTCTTTGAAACCATCTATACCTGCAATAGTACTAGCCAGATTTCCACCTATAAGTTCTTGGCTTTAAGTTAATTAACCCTATATTAGGACACTTGGCTATTCTGTCAAGAAGCCATGCTGTATATTATATAATCTATTGTTTAGGATTCTTAATCCTTCATGTTAAATATGTAAATAAATCATTAGTGACTATTTAGGCGTTTTCCATTAAAATCTATGTGTAACCTATACTGATGTCTGCAATATAATAAGGGTCTAATACTTGAATGATTCATAATATCGAATCATCAATATTTGTGAGTAAAGAATTCTCAGTAACTACTTAAACCAAATAATTACGTTATAGGTATTTCAAATTCCGGTATAAAAGTAATAATGTTATGGTGAATAGCAGTGAGATAAGCGTCCAACACTCGAATGATCGATAATATCAAATCATAATTAGAACAGTTTCAATGCTGTCAGACATGTTTAACTAAGTAATTTTAAGTACTACGCAACTCAAACTTAGTATAAACAAAGTTGTATTATTTTCTATAATCGAAAATGTGTACATTTCTTTGACATATAAAAATATTGCTTACTATAATACAATCTTAAAAGTCTATAATGTAATTCAGTTCAACGTTATTGTTTCAAATTAATTCAAAGTTATATCATGTTTATGGTAGACCTATTCGAGTAATGGCTGCTAGAGATGGGAAATTGTTTTTTGTTAATAACCTATTACAAAATAACGTGTTGAGATATTACGTTCCATTAACCTATTACTGTGATGACATGTTAGTTATCAGTGAACACACTACAATGTAACATAAACTGATAAACTAATAAAATTTTAAGTGGGTTTATTCAAATTTGATCGCTATACAACACAATTATTGGGTACTGTACTACAAAGTCCTTATCTACTATTTATGTATTAGGTTAAACATAATTGTGTAAATTTAATTATAAATATATAAAGTTGAAGATAACCTTTCATATTCTTCTACATGTGCTCACGTGATCTGAGCTTGAATTTTGGTACTATCTCGATGGATGTTTTTTTCATTCTGCCAGAAGTGTGGGGTGTCACAGAAGTTTACACTGATAGCAAGGGGCATTTCTTACCGGTATTGTCTCAACCACAGATCAAGTCCTAGATTATCCAACTTCTCTGACATCAGATCACTTATGATGTATGACATGATTTGAAGTCAGGAAAATACCAGTCTGAATAAATAAAATAAATTCATTAGGCTAATGAGTTTACAATATTTAAGAATAAGATTCATTGTAACAAGTGTGTGTTTGTCCCTAAACCCAATATTTACAAAAAAAGGGCAACTATGTTTAATCACTTTATAAAAATATATGTAAAAATGAATAACTCCATCAATTTCGATTAGTCAAGTGTATCTCAGCAAATAAATAAAATTAGAATTTTTTACAAATTAATATTTTTCAGAAATGCAAGTGTATTTAGCATTCAAAAGTCTTAGTCCTAAAAATTCAAATAAAAAAAGCACTGCAATGTAAAATAAATTTTAAAGAAAAGTACAAAAATGACTAAGTGTAAGTAATAAGTCAAACAGCAATATAGCCTAACTAGCATTTAACTATGGCTTTGCATAAAATTTAGTAAATTTTGCATACGTGTATAAGCATTTCTGGTTTGAGGAATTATATTTCCGACACAAATGTTGAGTTTGCTTTGTTGCCACGATCAAGATAATATGTTAAAAAGTGTATATTTATGGCCATTTTAATTTACTCCGGTCTTAGTATTTTTTGTTCCAAAGCTGATTTTACCTCTCTCTCTTTATCAAGAAAATATATACACACATAAACAGTTCTGAGCAGCCTACTTTTGGCAAAAGACAACTTAGATAGGTTTAATAACAGACTTTAAATGTATAGTAAAAGTTAGACTACATCTCATATATCTGCACTGCTAGCAGTTACCCGCCGCTTTGCATGCAATTTAGTAGGTGTTACACGTGTATGACTACTGCTGGTTTGAGGGAATTCATTTCACTAATGAAGAATTTCCTAAATGTGTTAATTGTCTAATTACTTGACTGGAAGGATATCTTATTACATTGATTAATGTTTCATCATGAACTGTGTACCATTTGTTGTCAGATGAGCTGATTATTTTGAATACATCCTTTACTGATATAGGTTTACAGATACATTTGGAATAACAAAAGCATTTGTGCCAGAATTTTCATTACTCTCATCATGTCATCATCATCCAGAGCTAGTTTTGAAAAACAAAAGTATCAACATAGCCACTAAGGAATCATTGAAAACTTCACTTAGTGCACTAGGATATCTACTTATCTACCATTTACATTGATTTATAAACTCATATTTATTATTTTTTTTACTTTATTTATTTCTATATTAATGATATAACAATCTTTTTGCATATATTACTACAGTTGTGCAACTTATTGCCTATAGTAGTTACATTTTTGGTTGGAATAATATTGTTTGTAAGCATTTTGTTCAACTGTAACCTCTTATACAAAGATTTGTTATTAGTTTCAGAGAAAGAAATGCTCACCAAACTTCACCATTTCTACCGTTCACACAACATCCAAACAGTATTGTATAGAAATGGAAAACGATTTAGTTCGTCTTCACCCTTGAAAAATGTTCAGCATAGGTGTACAGAAATTAGAATCCCAGTTCCATGGGGACATGTTGCAGGTAATATTTACCATTAGGCCTAAGTTCAAAGATAATCCAAAGCTCTAACTTTCGTAATTTAATTTAAATCTAATTAATTAAAAGATCTGAAGGTGAAATACTTTTATTTAAATATGAGTTGAAGTAATGTACACGTGGATATGCAAGCGCCAAGTGTTGACCCAGAACCTAGCCAGGCCACTAGCTGTGGCTTGCCAAGCTGAGAGGACCTGTAATTCTATTTGAGCTAAGTGAGAGATAGGTATGGACCACACTTCATGGCCTACCGAGTGTCTTTACACACTCAGGTAATGGATAAGGTTAATGGATAATCTTTGCTCAGTAAGTTCAGTCATAGTGACACAAACACATGTAATAATATATGAAATAACACACTGAGACTTACTGGCTGGATGGAGCACAAAGAATGTTGCTGTAGATGGAGCTTATATTGGTCACTGTTAAATTACATGAAAAACATAAAACCAATATTTAAGACTTTTATTGTTTTGTGAGGCCACAAAAGAATATAGCGTCTTCTTCAGACGCTATATTCTTTTGTGATGTGTCTGAAGAAGATAGCCTCGCTATCGAAAGGCCTCACAAAACAATAAAAGTCTTAAATATTGGTTTTATGTTTTTCATGTAATTTAACTAAGAATGTTATGGAATGTAAAGAATATAAAGAATTGCATCAGTATTGGAAGGCCCACTAAAAACAGACCATTTCCATTCACAGTTGAAGAAGTTGGCTCCGCAACAATTGGCCAGCAGCGGAAACTTTTTGGGCACAACTTATATACCAAAAAGCAATTTTTTGAGACATGCTCAATATGACAGTTTGAAGTGTAAATCTGAGTTAATAGAAAAATTGTGATTTTTTATAAACTGTTATTTTAATTTACTTGTTGCCAAAAATATTTATTGTTTTGTATATATTTATTTGCACTACTAATTTGAAATTTAAATAAATCTTGTTTTGCAATACATTTATAGCATTAATATTAAGAAGTTAATGTTAATTTAACATAATTTATTCCAATTAGAGGTTTTAAGATGAGATTACACTATGGTAATTACAAAAAACAATACAAATTGCATGTGGTTTCTTAAAGTAAAAGAACTTGACTATAAATATACGCCAAAACAGTATAATTTTTGGTTAATTTATTTAAATGTATTTTAGTAACAAGAAATTGATTGAACTGTTATTAGTAGGTGGATAGTTAAATTTTCCTGTTCAACCTGAATAAGAACGATATCCCAAAACAAGCAGTAAAATATAAAAGCAAAATAGACCATTTAAATTATAGTATATCTCAAATTGCATAGGGGTAACAAGGCTGTAATTAAAGTTTTACTGTTTATTTTTAATTCAATATTATACTTCAAACACTAAAAGAGCTCTCTTTATAAATGCTTGTTTATTTTAAACTTTGTATGTAATTTAAATATGTAGCCACACAAAGTGCATCTCTGATCACTAATTCGTTAAATTTCATTATATCAAGTATAAGAATTTGTAATTGAATACAGCCATAATCGTCGTTTTGACTTGCAGGAAAGTGGTGGGGAAGACAAGATGTCCAGCCAGTGTTGGCCCTTCATGGTGTGCAGGACAACGCAGCGACGTTTGATAAACTAGTGCCTATGTTGGAAGTGGACGCTGTACTGGCATTGGACATACCTGGACACGGGTGGTCTTCTCACCTCCCACAAGGGTTTCCTTACGACTTCATGGACGCTGTGAGCTTGATGCGATTTGTCATCAGGCATTATTACAAGTGGGAGAAGCCTATGGTGCTCCTGAGTCATTCTTTTGGGAGCAATCTCAGTTTCGTTTACTCAGCTGTGTACCCTGAGGAAGTTTCCAAGTTCATCAGCATAGATTGTGCGCGCCACCAGATGTTTGTCTTGCCAGGTACAACAGTGAGTTCAATGAGAAATACAATGGACAAAATATTGAAGTATGAAGAAAGCTTAAATCCACCAGAATACAGCTATGAGGGATTATTAGAAATGCTTTACAAAGGGCGAAGAGGCTTAATTTCTAAGAAAGGTTGTGAGATTTTACTTAGTAGAGGGATGTCTACTTTGGAAAGTGGCAACGTTTGTTTGTCTAGAGATGTCAGAGTGAAACTCAACGCATTTGGCCGATTAACTGAAGAATCTTTACTGAAATTGTCAGGTAGAATTAAATGTGATGTTCTGTCTATACAGGCTGAAAATGGAACTGTACATAATAATTACAAAGGAAAAGTTTTCAAAAAAACAGTAGAAATCATATTGAAAAATTCCCCCAACAGTAAGCATATTATCATGGCTGGAAATCATCATTTGCATTTGGATGATCCCGAGCCTGTAGCAAAAGAAATTAACAAGTTTCTTTTATAGTATAGTTGTTTACTGATAACTGTAAGCAAATAAAGTGGTGAAGAAAATTATTGTGATAAAGATCAATGTGTAAGTTGCTGATATAAAATGTCTCAAAGCTAATTAAGTAAACAATCGTGTTTGTTTTTTTTTGTGGATTACTTTTAAATAATTTTGCAAATAAGCATTATTTTTAAGTTAATTTTACATGAATAATCTTATACAAAAAATTGTGATTTAGGATGAATAGGAAAAAAATGATTCATTTACACCTTAAAAATTTGAAAGAGCAATTTTTAAGAAAAGATAATAAGAAGAATAGTGTAGCCCAGTAATAATATAAAAATGTACCAAATAACAAAAATGTTATTACTTTCACACCGGTTTGGTGTGAGCAGCCATTGTACATTGTACAATAAGTAAGGTACTGTGTTCTGCGATTGCAATCAGTTAGGTGTGAAACTATCTCCCTTTGCCAGTCAATGTAGTACTTCTAATTAATTTGGTTAGTACTTATAAATTTATATATGAAAATGTTGTTGTTAAATCCATAATAAGTTTTAAATTAATGTTTAAGTAAAAGTTTTATTAGTAATTTTTATTTTGACAATATAACTAGTTTAATTTATGTTTTAATTTGGCATTGCTAGGCCACAATATTTCAATATTACCTTTTGTAATTCTTGAAAAGAGTGTTTTCAATTATACAGACTGACTGGATTCTGAAAAGCAGAAATGCCTGGTAAAACAGATCATCACCATTAGAAATAAAGATGGAGAGGTACAGGTACAAAAGAGATTAGTCTTAGCAAATTTCAAAGAAATATATCGCTTATTTAAGGAAAAGTTCCAACAAGTCAGATTAATTTTTCAAAGGTTTGTAAGCGAAGACGCAAGGACTACATCCTTCCTGGACAATGTGGAACACAAAATGTGGGTTTCAGCACTTTACACCAGAACATAAAATAAGTTATGACGAACAAAAATGCAAAATTTTGTCCTGGGTGGTGAGTACCTTTGAAATCTGATCACTCCTCGTGTCTGGTCAAGATATGTACAATCCACCTTCTCAGCACTGTTACATCAATGTGTGTAAAGAATACCCAAGTGTTAGTGAATTAAAAGATTTACTGTATAACAAATTTAATAATGAAATAATAGATGAAGGTACTAGGTGTTCAATGCAAACAGTAGTAAAAAGCACCTGAGTTTTATTGTATATTTATATATAAGGCTTAAAATACATATATTTATAATTAATCAACAGAAGGGACACTATAATGAAATATACAAAAACTTAATAGAAGGCCACGTATCAATTGTGATTTAGTCAAAAATGATTCCTTCATCATACGAGATGAGATACAGTCCTTCTAGAAAACATCTTGTACAAATCTTGAAGTAGACTGTGCCTTTTCATGTTAAAAAGATTACTGCCTTCTCTGATGGCAACACAACTCAGTACAAGTATAAAAATTGTCTATAATTATGTTTGCATAAAGGAATTTTTGGAATTGAAAGTTGAGTGTCAGTTATTTGCAACATCTCATTTCAGTCCGGATAAATCCCTTGAATGTATAATGTCGAGTAACACCAATTGGTTCAGAATATATCACTTCTGGTTTTTTGACAGTGGTAAGTTTTTGGCTTTGTAGCATTCACTAAACGAGTGGCTGGCAACAATTTTCCACATCACAATAAATGTGAAGGCCACAACAGATCTGAGCTCCTGCCTATTACAATCTAATTTATTGTTCATTAATCGTAGATGACATGTATAAGACGTTAAAAAGAAATTAATTGTTTGTAATTTTAGTGTCTACAAAGTTGGAACTCAACACTATTTTATGCATGACACTCTGCATGGGGGTAAATGTCATTGAACAGTTCTAACTGGAGTTAAGCTTAATTATTTTGTATTTTAAAATATTTATTTTTCTTATTGAAAGTGTTGGCCCAAAATTTTATCTGCTGTAACTTTTTCTAGACCTTGCACAATTTTGTAATTTGTCACTACAATAGTTATCTCTAATAAGGAAGAACTCTTCTGTAAATGTAGCTTATATAGTTTAAATATATATAGAAGAACACTATTTGCATACATTTTGTTGGGTCTTAACAATATTTCAGATGATATCAAGGCTATGTAAATAATGAATTCAATACTCATCATTAATATGGGATTAATTTTATGTTTAATGTTAGACTTAATTGTCCCTGGTTTATACAACAAAAATTCCTTTTTGTTTATATGCTAAATATTATATATTGATATTTGTTTACTGTACATACAATAAAAACAAGGTGCAAAGTTCTGGAGAATGTATTTTGTTCAAATTGGCAAATTGAAAAATAATCGTTGCAACCCGTTGTTGCATTAGGCTGGTTCTTTTGATTAGCTATTTTGTTGAGTAATCATAAACATTTAAATTACTTTTTGAAAGAAGCTGTGAAATGAAAAATGCTTTTATTAAAGAGGCTGAGTTAGGGCTATCAAGACCTCTCTACTGCTCAACCTCATATTGTATATAGAAAATTTATAACAGTTTGATACAAATGTGGTAAATTATTAACTTATACTTTAAATAAAAAATAACAAAATTGCTTAACCTTTATAGAATTAAATGAACTTTAAAGGTAAAAATAACACACACACAAAATTAATAAATTTGTCTAAATTTTAGTCGATGTAATGTTTTAGTAATTAAAGGCAACTAAATACCAAATTCTAACATGTTTTTAAAGCAATATTTAACCATTTGAGTGTGACGTATAAATTATTTTAATCTTGTTTACCCACTTTGGTCTTGTCACAAAGGGTCTAGTTAAAAAAAGTGTATGTTTCAGGTTATATTTTAGTTGTGAATCAATTTATTACGTGTATGAAAAATACTATTTAAGTTTATATAAATATTTTTGTAAACATTAATAAAAACACTTTTTTCCTTTGGAAGATGTAATGATTGTTTGCAAAGTGAATTTATAATTATGTTTTTGTAAATAATAGTTCATTACCCATATTCAAATGATCTACAGAGGTAAATAGTCAGAAAGCGTAGATAGTAAAAGTGTTCCCACATTTTACTTGTCAGTTTTTAAACAAAACTTGTGTTATGTTGTTTTAACAAAAGTTAACATAACACACATGTTACTTAGCTAAAATAAATTACTTATCCATTGTTTTAGGAAGCTAAGTAAAATTTTCTGTTTTAAAATGTACACTTTTTGAAATCAAAGCCATTTTAATTTGAAACTAACCAGAACTCAAAATTGATTTTAACTTTGTGGAGTGGCGACAATTTTTGTTTCAATGGTAAGTGATAAAGTTGAATGATGTTTTTCTTATGTTTGTAGCCACTTTCTCTTCATAAGCTATCTCCTAATAGAGACTACTTATTTTGACTGAGGTTTAGAAAGATGCATTTAGATTCAGTTGTCATAAGTAAAGTTCAACTAGACTCTTTTATCTTCAATCTGGCTGCTTGTGTGTTAATCAGCTCTCGTGTCACTTAATAGCTCGCATACTGTAATAATAGCATCCTTTTTGGAGTTATTCATACGATTTAAAGGAATTGTTTATGGGTCTAGTCCAACTCTAAGCAATAATAAGTCTCCTCTGCCAGTTGCTGATGAACAAAATTCAATTCCTGTCTGACTACGCACAATAGCTGTTGAATGTGTTGACATTTTTGGTATGAAACTCTACCTCTACATGGGTAATATTGGGTAATCAAGTTAGCAATAAAAAAGTACAAAATAAACAAATCAATAAATAAACAGAGTAAATTGTGAGGACCAACTTATGAGATGAAGTTACTTTCTTAAATTGTTTAGTTTCATGCAAAGATTGAACATTGATTGAACAAAGATTGAACCTGCAATGTTATTTTCATAACAAGCTTAATGGTAAAGGGCTATTTTATTGTTTGGCTTTGACTGGGATTACTGATGAAAAATGGGAGCATGGATATCATGTATGGTAGTTCAATAGCTTCTATTTACTTACCAAATAAAAATATTTTATTGATTTTAAACTAACTTTGTGAAAACCTTGACCCTTTAAATTTGGAATATAGCTCAAAACTGGATAATAGTGCTAAAATATGCAATTGAATAGGTACATAATAAAGACAGATATGTGTGGATATGTTTTTTTGTAAATGTCCACAATAGTGCTCTTAAAACAGATGGAATACCTTTTACCACTTCGATCAATAGATGGATAATGTAGTTTTTATTTATTTGCATGATTTTGTATACAAAAGTTAACCACTTAATGTACAGGAACATTCTCCAAGACATTCATTTTACATTCTAGATTTTATTGAATGTAAAATCTAGAATTGTGACCTTGCAACATATTTTATATGTTTAAAATGAACTACTATGATGTTACTCGTAAATTGGCTGCTGTGCATTTAGCGGATTCTCTCCCACCAGTTAATGGCGAAAGCAGATTTTTGTCTTTGTGTGTGTCTGTCTGTAGTCACTGGCAAGTGATATATATATATATATATATATATATATATATATATATATATATATATATATTTATTTATATATAACTAACTAACTATATAATCTGTTAAGGAATTTGGACCTGTTAACTTCAGTATCTCAATTAAATCTGATTTTTATAATAAGTTTTTTGTATAATAAGTTTGCTAAGATCTTTATTATGTTCGCTGATATCTTATCCATTGTTTAAGAAACTATTTACTTTAAGAAATCTACACATAAACACTGACTGACTCACTTGTTCACAATAAAATGAAATATTTGTTATTCTCAGATAGTCTACTGGTTTGAAATTTCATACAGTAATGCAGTTTCTGTTAAACATACAGGATGATTAATTATGAGATCATTAATTTTGTTGATAGTTGGGTCATGTTTAAGGTCGAAGCAAAAATGTCTGATAAAAAATATATATCGGAAAATTTTGAAATAGCCAAAACTTAAAATATTTATCAGAATAACACCACTTATGGTTGTTCTCTCCAAATTAAAATTAGTAAAATTTTGTAGAAATCAGGAGTTAAAGAAAAGTATATGAAACAAAAAACATGGTGTGAATAATTGTAAGGATGTTTGATGAAATACGCCTAAGAGAAATATAAAATTAAAATAACTTCTTAGAGAAAATCTCAATTTCATTTTTTTAATAAAGTTCCATAAAAGGTTCTGGTAATGTATTGACAGTTAATAAAGCTGTATTTACGATAAATATTATAATAGCAATAAAATTGTTACCCATTTTGTAAATAGGTGGTTTATTATTTGTTGTTAATTTTATTGATAGTTATTTGGAAAGGTATTGTAGGTATTGTAATAATGTTATTAAACTAAGAATAAATTTATTTTTTATAATATTGTTTCTAATTGTTCCTCCTCCCTAGTTTAATTATAATTAAGTAAACATTGTTATGTGGCCAAATGTTATTACTTTAGAGGCATGTTCAATAGAGAATTCATCTCTCCATTTAAGAATTTGATTAATTTAGTTTTTAATATGTATAATTAATGGAACTTGTTTTCAAGCACATAAAACCTCCTCTCAATCTATACAACTTTTTCTGTGTTGTAACCTTTAATCCGTTAAATTTTAGAGGTGTCCCACTTATTGAGTTTTCTCCAAATAATGAAATGATGAATCACACATCAAGATTTGTATGTTAAGATTTTAGTACTGTCAGTCTCTCAGTACTATAATCAACCTTTTCAATCAGGATTACATAAAAAAAGGAGCATGTACACCTTCCAGTTAAAAATTTGTTAATAACATCTCTTCCGGCACAGTAGGGAAGAAAGGTAGATTTGGTTTATTGCCGTCTTCTCAGAGTGTCAAATGGTAGTTGGATTATTATTTTAGAAGGTTAATTTATATAGTAATGGTATGATAACTCCTTATTCACTGGATAATCATATGTTAACACACGAGAGATTACACTCACTAGAGGAGAGTGATCGTATAAAGGCAATTTGCATGCACTTATTTTGCCAATTATTTATGCATGTCAACAGCAAGCCATTACAAATCATAATAAATTATTATTATTATTAGCCATTATTTTATTATTTGTGACCCTTCATTAGGAAGTCGCCTTGAAAAAAAATCATGTAATTAGTTTGAATAACTTTCTCTCAGGAAATATTACTTAAAATAATCTGCATTCAATTCAATTCAAACTCTTGATTGCTGTTAAATAACGTAAAGGTTACAATAGGCTTTGTCACATAATTCATCTAGATATAAGTGTAGTATTACATAGTATGGTCCAATGGCGCCAACTCCATAGGTCCAGAGACGGCCCATGTCCTCCCAATAATTGAAGAAAATTATTAGTTTTATTATGCTGTGAAAAATCACAATGTCGGTATTTAAAAAAAAGTTTTCCTTGTTTGCTGATATTGAGTTAAAACAAACAATTATTATGTAATTATTGGTTGTAAACAGATTAACTGAAAACTAATGGTGTTAAGGTGCTGCGGGTGCACTTAGAATTTGTTCCGGTGTGCTAACCTTCGGGTAAAGTCTAGCGGTCTAGCGCTGTTGCCGTGGCGACATCAAAAGGACTGGAGCAGAAGAATCTACAGCCCTCTGCCTCGAATCGCCTTGAAACATTATGAGGCTGTGGCTATAATGCCCACTCTGCTGGCGCAGTCATTCGATGTGGATAGTTTCATTCAGTACATGCTGCAGACATGTTTAGTGGACTCTTATATAACTATTTTATTGATTTACTTTAGTCTCTTAGTGTATTGTGAATTAAGTTTATAATGAATAAATTTGTTGCCAAAAAGACGCGACAATTATTGTGCCGTGCCGTCAATTACTTTGTCTTCTTCAAGCGAGAACCGTTCACAACTGAAAACTGGAAAATCCGGTAAAGTAAGATCATTTCAAAATTAATGGTTGATCAAATATACATGGCTAGAATATGAAACATCTGGAGCAGAAGAATCTAAAGTGTTTTGCAAAACCTGCAAATAGGTAGATGCTAAAAATCTATTACAATAAAAAAATGCATTTATTTCCGTAGGGTTTTGTAACTGGAAAAATGCTATGGAAAATTCCATCTTCATGAAAATACGTTTACGTTTAAAGAAGATGTTCTGAAACAAAATTCTATCACAAACCGAAGTGTGGTCTCCCAATTGAATGAACAGTTAGACAGCAATATGAAGAAAGGTTGGTTAGCTCTTGAGACAATTTTTACTACCGTACAATTTATATGCCGATAAGGACTAGCAATTAGAGGGCATGAAGATGTACAAGTGTCATTTTCTATTCATACTGTCGATGATTCCTTAATCATCAAAAAAGACTATTGGCTTATACGAAATATCCAAAACTAAATTACTGACACTTTTAAAATCTTAAAAGAAGATTTTTGCTTGTCTGGATTTGTCAATGTATAATTTAAGAGGACAGTGCTAAGATGATGCCTTGAATATGAGAGATAAGTTCAAAGGACTAAAAGAGTTGGTTTTGGATATACAACCAAAAGCATGTTATGTGCACTGTACTGCTCAGAGTTTAAACTTGGCAGTTTAGACAGTCTCCGCCATCCTATGTCTGTGAGGAATATTACAGTTTTTTTTGTAGAGGACAAAACAGAGGCAGGTTACAGATGTGCTGGCTACCTTGAGTCAATGTTACAATTCAAGACTTACTTTTTTTATGTCTTTACTGTCATGCAATGAATCTAGTAGAAGATATCAATGAATAAATTAAATGCTCTGTTGCTTATCTGGAAAAAATATATGAGGGTTTGATTTCTATATTGACTCGAAGGAGTGATAGCTTTAAACACTTTTGGGAAATGTGTTCTAAAAAAAAACCTTCACAAGTTGATGATCCTTCGCTTCCTCGGAATCGACATGTACCAAAAAAGGATGTAAAAAATTATGCCAGCTCGCAGCACACTTTAAAAACTCCAAAGGAATACTACATTTACATTGAAGTTGGTGAAGTGGTGCAATCTTGCGATAAATCACAGGAGTGTGCTTCTCTCACTTATATTTTTCTAAATAAGATTTTCTTATTGAAACACATTGCACTGCGATAAAACTACTATGATTCACTGATAACATTAGGCTTGTGATGAGTCACAGAAGGGTACAATTCTCACTTAGATTATTCTAAAGAATTCAGATACATAAATCACAGATGTCATTTGGAAAAATTTGCGCCAATGGGGCTTTCACAACAGGTTGTCATGTGTCTAAGATCATATATATCTGACTTGTAGAGCAGTGTGTGTTGGAAATATGACATCTGATGGGTTCAATATATTATAGAGTTCTCTGCATAGTTTAATGCAAGATCTCAATGGTCTGCATTAATAGTGATAATATTATTAATGTTCTTACATATTGCAAGTAACTGATGTACAAGGTATGTCCAAAAAGTAACAGAAATTTTCATTTTTGAACAAAATCTTTTGTCTTTTAATGTTGTCATCTTCATAAATAGTCACCATTAGATATTTTGGATAGGTACCTGCGCTTCTTCCAATCCTCGAAACACTTCTCAAACTCGATCTTTGGGAACCTTTAGCTCTTTCAGTGATGAAATTTCAATGTCATCTATGCTTGTAAAACAATCACCCTTTAAGATTTTCTTTATTTTTGTGAATAAAAAAGTCACACGGAGCCATGTCTGAAGAAGAATATGGAGGCTGGAGCATCATTATAGTCTTGTTTTTGGCCAGAAATTAATGAACAAGCAATGAAGTGTGATTTGCATTGTAATGAATTGTTTTGTCACAATTCCATATGTTTTTTCGGATTGCTTCACGCAAACACCGTTGAACTTGCAGATAGTACTCCTTATTGACTATTTGACCTTGTGGCAAGAATTCATGATACACTATGCCATTAAATCTAAGAACACAGTGAGAATAACCTTCATGTTTGACTGCACTTAGTATGTTTCAGTAATTTGTCATTGTCGTTAACTTCATTTAGTGCCTCCTGACCAACTTCTATTTCCATGTTTTTGTTCAAAATTCAAAAATTTGGAACTAATAAAGCAGCCACATGTTTCATACCTAGAACATTCAAAAGAATTTTATGGCATGAGCCAATTTGAAATGTGAACATCATCAGCAACTTCTTTGATCATAATATGGTGATATGGTGGTTGTTCATAGCCATTTCTTCCATTTTTATTACATTTTCATTGTTTGTTGATATGCTGGGGTGTCCAGAGCATTTGTCATCTACAATGTCTTCACAGCAATCTTTGAAACGTTTATATCACTCATAAACCCTTGTTTTACTCATAGAGACTCACCATAGGCCTTTGTTAACATTTCCTACACTTTATTTAGTTTTTCATACAAAATCTGATACAAATTCTTTGATCCATTTTTTTAACAAACGAAAATCAGAGTCCATAAAACATGTCTAACCTTAGCAATTGCCACTGAAAAAGTAAACAATTAATACATCTGGAAGTTTTATTATACTTCAGAAGCGTAGGTTCCAACATAATAGAAAAAATCTTGACAACCAGACTCTCCAAACCCACAAAACTCAAAAATTGCGGACACTTTTTATTTCACCTTGTATATAGATTTATGCTCATTTAAATGTTCATGGCATAAATGACTGTGTAACCATGTAGTATTCTATTTATGAGAACATAAACAAAATAATATAATTGATTGATGAACATGATCAATTCATGAACTATTATGAACATGTTGAATCAAGACAAAGCCTAATCAATGATAAATTTTCTTGCAAGTTTACAAAACACTGTAGTAGTAGTGCTCTATGACCAAGTAATAGCCTCTTATTTGCAATTAATTCTATACTCTTAATTGGACTGAGCCAGTAAATGAAATTGGCCAGAGTTTTTGTCTTCAGTTCATTCAGAATGAAAATTACATAAATTTTTATCACTGTACCTAAAACTTCCTTTGATGAAATCACATGTTATTTCAAAATTTTACTACAGCAATATCCTAATCAATGATGTAGTTGTCTTACTTGGTGAGAATAGAATCTCAGAATTATTGTTTATGACATGCATATGACCTGTACGAGTATTTTAGGAGCATACCGTAGCTAGTCAAAACAATAAAACTTAAAGATAGCTATTAATTATTTACATGATATATTATTAGTATTAGTTTAAAAAAGGAATAGTATTAATTCACATAGGTAATATTATTATAATAGTATTAATATACAATAGTATATATTATAATAGTGTTAATTTCTTGTGAAATTTCTATAAGTACTTGTTCTATTGCATATGTTTAACGTATGTCTCACAACAAGACTGCTGTAATTTTCATAGTTGTTTTTAGTTACCAGAGAGCACTTATGAAATTTTCCTCCTTTCTCTCCATCATAGCTATTGAAAACACTGTTTTGTGGCTGGACTTAAAAAGACATACATAGAGCCGATGACCTGGATAAGTTTTTCCAATGTACTAATATCCTGTACCATTGATGGTAGTTTGCATGTGTGAGTGATTGTTCAACCCATTATTTTCATTTAAACAATGCTATATAAGCAATTTTAAATGCTCTATTAGTTTATTGATTTTACCTTATCAGTGTGCCCCTAAATTTCTCTCTTAAAATAACAAAACTTACTAGGTTTCACTCAAAAGATACAAAATAACAGAACCAACTTAAGTCAAATGGATGAAATATGTCTGGTTGATACCTGGTTTATTAAATTTATTAATCCATCTATCCATAAATTTGAGAAGCAATTCGTTGGATATAAAATTCAAAACTATACTACTAGATTTATTTTTGATAGGTATATTTATAGACTCCTAATATTTCAATTAAAACTGCAGATTATTAAAAGGTCAAACTGATTAATGTTGGCCTTTTGCAGTCAACAAGTATCTGTCTCATCTTATCAGATTTTATGAAATGCAGCATTTAAAATATTTTCCACGCAGCTGTCAGAAGATATAATTTCTCTTGTGGGTTTTTATTACTATTTAAAATTAAATAACTTTAATTGTTATGTCTAGAGAGTAACATAACATGCATTGATCAAAATGTGATTGTTTGTGTGGTAAAAGTGATTTTAATTCTATATGGTAAGTAACTGCACTTTATTTAAAATTAACTCATGGGCAAACTTGTTAAGACTGTACTCCTGTTGCTGCATATGAGACAAAATTTTGTCGGAATAGAAGAGTAAAATTTAAGCTATTGTAAAATGATTAATTATCCATCATTTATTAAGCTCATATTTCATGCATTATTTAGCTGATTTCTGGATATAATATCAAAATAAAATTTCTGTTTACAGTGTTATTAAGAAGTTATATGTAACAAGTTATATCAGTTATCACTTCTGTGTTATTGTTCAAATGTAATTTACAAATTGAAGAATATTTTCTATCTAGTGTGGTGACTGTGCTGATTTTTACCAAAGTATTCATAAAATCTCTGTAGTTTTAGACCAATTTCTGTATTGCACTGAAAATTTTCAACCAGACTATGTATGGTTGTCTTTATACTGTAGTACACTACAAACTACACTTTTGTAATATACTTAATACGTATTTAACTTAATGTATTCTTATTTTATAGTACATAGTTGTCTTGGACCTTAAACTTAAAAGTCCAAAGACTATTTTAAAGTTAAGTTATTACAAATGCACAAAAACTTTGACCTTCATTTGGAAAAATGTGTTATAATCAACACATTACATAAAGAAATGTTTTTAATAATAGTCCCCTTGAGATTCCAAAAACTTATTCCAATGCTCTTGCCACTTTTGCTCTTGAATGTCTTTTCAGAATGGACTTCAGGTGAGCCATCAGATTTTACTCTGTTATTCCTGATCTCAAAACAGAACTATTAACGAGCATCTTCAAGTTGGGGAACAATAAAAAATCACTTGGCATATCAGAGGAGTAGGAGGCCTTACAAAATACAGGGATTCTGTGTTTTGCAAGAATTATGGGACAAGGTCAGAAGAATTTACATTCTCTTAATGAAGCTGTTGAGATCGCACTGCAGCACCATATCACATAGGCAATGTAGAACTTCTAGGTAGTACTTTTTAATGATAGTCTGGCACTTAGATGCATACTCTAGTTATACTGTTGATGAACTTCATTACTATATTCATATACTTCATTGCAGTCAAAAATATGGAGAACATTACCTTAATTTTACTTTGAACTTAATGTGTTTTTCTCTGGGGAGGGTGATATTGTGCTTCTACTGAAAAGACTAATAGCACTTTGATTTTCTAATCATACCCATGGGTTTATACCCATGGCACCTTTTATGACTTTTTTGGATAATTATGGCTATTTTGTGTACGTACATTTTAAGATATCCTTAAGTAATTTCAAGCTGCAAATGATATTACTGACAAATTCTCTGGAACACATTTATCAAAAACGCTGTATATGGCTAAATCCTGTGAAAATCCAATAAACTGAATCACTGCGGTAATGATGTTGAACTCTGTAGCTAATTCACGGATAGTCACAATAATAATAATGTCGGTCTTCCATCACTGAAACGTGAACTTGATTGTTATAACTTTATTATTTTGATTTATTGCTGGTCTTATACAACGAGGTTCACCGTCTACTGTGCCGCCCTCTTTAAGGAGGTGCAATCGGTTTTGGGTTTGAAAAATACGTTTTTATGTTAAATTCTTAGTCAGAATAAGTAGAACAAAATTTTTGGATCACTCCACATGAAATTCTAGGCATTTAAAGTTGGAAATTTAGGAATTTTGTAATCAGGTCCAAATGGAATCGACTGAAGATATATTTAGAAAACTTATAATTAATCTCAATCCCTGAAGCTGTAATTCATGTTCATACTGAAAAAGTTTATATTTTTATTTTGAGCTATATTTTGTCTAAGCACAACCTAAACCTAAAATTGATTGTACCATCTTCAATTTGTTGTACCACTCCTTGATGTGTATCAAACTCAAAGCATCTTCTCTAAAGACCTGTTGGATTTTTAGAATGGTTTTAACATGGGAGTTAACAAGTTTCTTTTTGGCAGTATTGGGATGTTCCGTTATAATGCACAAAACAAAAATGTGATGAGTCTCAGTGTAAATATTTAACTACCTACAGCTGACTACGATGTTGAGTTTATGTAACCGGCCTATGAATACAAACTATATACCAGCCTGGTATGAACTGCCTCTATAAACCAGCATGTACCTCACTCCAGCCACTTCATGGCATAGTATAAAATAAGTCTAGATTCTTTTTGAACACACATTTTACAAAAAAAAGCAATATCTTCAATTAATTATTTTGCTATGTGCATTTGACGTCTAAGGTTTATATTTCATTTTACCGTATTATGAGCATTTTATACAAATTGCATTCTGTGTGCAGTATATTGAATATGACATGGTGTGATTGGCAATATAATGTGGTTCTCTAAAGGTAGTAAAAACAAAGTTTGAGATAATTTATTATTTTTTGTGACATGACAATTATTTGTATTCTTTTTAGAGCTATTCCGAAGGTTTATTTTACACTTTTAACACACTGAACGTGTATACTTCCAATATTTGACATGATGTCTGATGACAAGCGGAAGTCATCACTGTCACGAGTGAAGAAAGACTGCACTCCGACCTGCCACATCAGGCTCAGCTTGAGATCCCTCACCAATGTGTCAATGTAAGTTTAGTTTAACAACTTATTAGTCATAATGTAAAATGTTCGTGATATTTAAATTAGAAATAGATTATTTTTTGTTTTACGTTTTTAAGTTGAAATAATTTGTATTATTTCTGATAATTAATTTTGTATGCTAAATTTTGTTTTTTTAGATATGAACTTGTGGAAGCTGATTTACATAGAAAATCAGGAACTGAAGAACCAAATTTCAGACATAGCAATTATGCCACATCGTAAGTATAAAGTGCCCTCTGATTTCATTCACAGTTTATAGTAATGCTCATCTATTGAAACACACATAAGGTGGGTCATCCATAGTAAAGAGATAGTAATATCACTGACATATACTATCTGCCAGTCCATCAATAGTTCACAGTATCAAAGTAAAGCTTTGATGCATTTAAGTCCTTTAGCTCATGGTGCCTAGACCATGGTGTACATTAGATGAATAGGAAGCTAGATATAATCAGGGCACTTTGTTAATCCCTTAAGTTCCAATCACTGCATCTGTATGGTGATATTGCTGGTGGGTTACACCATAGCTTGTCAATTTGCTTTGTTTTGTTTGTATTAAAACTAATATTAAAATGAGAAAAATGTAGTTATTAAGTTAGAGTATGGCATTGAAAGTATTTCTACACACAATATTGTCATCTATTTTAAAATAAGTTTTACCAAAATATTTTTATTAGTTATGGGTTTTAATATTTAAACTTAGAATTACACATGGTTTTGTAATGAATATGGCCTGTGGTATGACCAATCAAAGTTTATTTTGGGGAATATATGTTTTTATTTATTGAACTAAATTTTCAATAATAATAAAATATTTAATTTTAAAGAAGACAGTTTACTAAATTAACAGCTATAGAATTTTTTTAATAGTTTGGATTCTACTTATTTGATTTAATTATCATCTTTACTAAATATTTAAACTCTACATGTATTATAACATTGAACTCAGTTAGCACATATTATCACAAATTACCTGTAAAATAATTTGTACTCCTCTAACTTAATTTTTGACAACTAATGACTTTGTGCCCTGTGTTCATCATTAGAAGCCTGCAATAAAAAGTAACTCCTCATAAACCACAACTGCCACCAAAAGTCAATAGAAGTTTTTAAAATTTTATTTTGGTTTATTATATTTATATTAACAGTGCACCAAAATAGTGAAGCAAATATAAAGACTAGATTGAAAAAAGAAACTTTATAGAACCTGAATTCAATATTTTATTGCTTTTACAGTAAAATTAAAAAATGTATAGGAAAATCACACAAGTTTGTACTTTTTCTCTATATCATCAAGGTGGTTCAGTATTTCCCATAGATTGTTCATGGTTACTTATAAACTATTAGTGACTGATGTGTTTCACTGTAAGTAATTTGTATTGCATCGCTAGTACCATTTATGAAGATACACTGGTATTGAAGTCAAGCATGAATATAAAGTAAAATGTAATTTAATGTGTGCAAGAATGCAAACAAATATGTATTACATCAATAAGGTTTACAGGATTATTGACTATATTCATCATAACATGGTGATATATAATAAAGTTATTGAAATCTAAATGCTGTCCACACTAACTCTTTGATGAGTGTGCACAACATATGCTGGACATTATGACAGCTGCACCTGTGGTTGGCCATTAAGAGACCACTGAAAAGTAAAAAGCATGCTGAACTCATACATGTAAAATAACTAGTATTTGTACAAAGGTTGTCAGAATAACTGAAATAGTTTCAAAATAAAAAGTACTAGATATCACAAGCAAGAACATTTGTTTGCAGTACTAGCCTAAGATAGATGTCCTACTCTCTTTTATTGGACCAAATATTAAATGACATGCCAAACTCATTTAGCTATCCTATGATGCACTTGTCAACTGATTAATGGTTCTCTTCCAATTAAATAACTACATCAGCGGTTGTGACTTCTATAGGTTTTCTGTATTTGAGCTCCAGTCACTGTAATTTGGATTAGACTCTAAAAGCACTTGCTTGCACTTGATCGAGCAGCATAAACCTACTAAAGCATTTGACTCTCCGCCAACATAAGATATGTTTAAATTAAAACAGTTTTCTACATTTTAAGTCATATTTTCATTTGGCCATAGTAAGTGGTTATACAATGAGCATAATTTTCTCAAATTAGATTATTAGCAGAATTTTAAAGTCGTGTCTAGAAGCATACTAATAGATCGTAAGTAACCATGAAAAATCCCTGGGAAATATTGAAATACTGAGCCACTTTGACATTACAGAGGTACAATGAAGCCCTGAAGATAAGCTTCTTGAAAGTCTTGCAAGTTTTAATTGTGATATGATTCTGTTAGCTTATTTATGGTTCACTGGCATACTCCGATATGTTTCTTAATTTATGGATGAGACTGAAGTGGTAATTCTTAGAGCACCTAAGGAACAAAAACCTCAACAGCTTGTTTATGACATAAATATCTGCAGTAATATTTATCCATGTCCAACAGAAACATTCAAAATTCAGTTCTTTATCAGTGAAGATGAATAAAAAATGGGTAAATTGCACTTTACTTAGAGAATGCCCATGTAACAATAGGAAAGCTAAACTGTTCTTCTGGAAAAGGTTAAAAACGTGTATGATTTGCCTGTACATTTTTTAATTGCACCATAAATGCAATAAAATGTTGAATTCAGATTCTATAAAGTTTCTTTTTTCAACCTAGCCTTCAAATTTGCCTCACCATTTCAGTACACTGTCAATATAAATATAATAAACCAAAATAAAATAAAAAATTTCTTTTTACTTTTGGTGGCAGTTTTCTTTTACGAATATGAGGAGTTATTTTTTATTACAGGCTTCTAATGATGAATACAGGGGCACAATGCCATTAGTTGTGAAAAATTAAATTAGAGGAGTAGTAGATTTTACAGGCATTTTGTAATATACTCTTTAATGTAGTTTTTAATTGGATTGGAGACACTTTATTAAAGTTCTGTTCGTTAAAAGTATACTATTCATACTACATGAGTATTCTGTTAATGTGTGAATGTAATAATGTGATGATTTTGAATTTGTGAAAACATTATCATGAGTAGAAAGTTTATTAACATATCAGTGAGTCAAACCAAACAACATTTGGGTTTAAGTTTAGTTTTGATGTACTTAAAAATATTTAATTTACATAGAATGGTTTATATTATTCTTCATATTTTCAGAGATGTTAGCACTTTCCTGAATGTGCTGAAGAGTAGCCTAGGATCTGGACTACTGGCAATGCCCAGTGCCTTCATGAATGCTGGCCTGCTAGTAGGGTTTCTCGGAACCCTTTTGGTGGGCTTCTTGTGTGCACACTGCACATATATTTTGGTAAGATTGTAATATTAAATACCAACAGTTAGTTACTTGTAGATTCAATTGCTTTAATCCACTGAATCCAATTGCTCTAGTGAAATAAAAATACTCAGTATTACAGAATTTATTTTTGAAAATGAATAATTTTATTCCAGTCTATAATCTTGTCAATTATCCCATTTATTCTTGAAATAAATGTATAAATAAATGTTCAGATTCCATGTACATTATAATATTCTACAGTTTTTAAATCAGGGTCACTGATTTCCAGTGTATTATAATATGCATATTAATAACAAATCTTAAATTTGTAGGGTTTGCAGCTTAAATTTCAGCCACATTGGCTTTAGACCAGAAAAAGGTTGGCTTCAGTTGTTTAGAAAATATATAAATAGTAACATTGGTGTTTATCTGCAAACAAATAACAATTTGGGGATTGTTCTCGTTTTTGAGGGGATTTGGGGAACAGGCTTATATATATATATATATATATATATATATATATATATATATATATATATATATATATTTAATGAACAGTAATCAAAAAGCTAAACCTGAAAACATCCAATCATAATTATTAGTTTTACTGAGAAAACTAAGAGTGATTAATTTAAGACTCAACTTCTTATTCAATGCAGTGGGAGGAGAGGCTAGTGTTAATAGATAAAGAACTTCAATCCATTCTTACGGGAGAATTAATTCTAAAATTTCCACCGTACTGTGACATACTTGTATAGTACATTTGTTTAAATGTATTTTTTCTTATTTTTACAGTCAAGTAAACTTTATTTCATTCCAAACCTTTGTAAAATACCTTTAATGAAGTTTCCTTGTTAATCAATTGATGAGTTCTTCAATCAGGATGATAATACAAGAGGGATGGTGTAATTGTAATTAATTTAGTTGATTAGATTTTATGTAAGTTAGTTTTAAGGATTTTATCTATTTATTTGACTCTAATGTACTGTTTTGCACATAAAGATATTTTGAGTTAAATTGAATTGAATGTAATGTCATACAGGTAAAGTCATCTCAGGCACTCTGCTCTCAGTTAGATAAAAGCCACTTCAACTATCCAGAGACTTCAGAAGCAGCCTTTCAATGCGCCTTGAAGGGGAAATTCAAAAAATATTCAACATTGGCAAAGTCAGTGCTGAATACTGTAATTACAAAAATTAGTAAGAGAAAACATTTTTTGTCAAAAATTTTTATATTAAATGTATTTCTTTTCAAATTGGTGACTAAAGCTATAATTATAGGATGTTTCATAACATTTTACCATGTTCTCAATATATGCCTTTTTTCATACCTATTGGAATACATCTCTTATAAAATCTTGTTCACACCTTACACTGAAAGGCCTTTACTACAGTTAAAGATGAAAGCAACACAAGATATACTGTATTTGTTCTACTACAAGCAGATCAGTAACTTTTAAAAAGTTACTGATCTGCTTCTAGTTAATTTTATGGTTTGCATGCTTAAAAGATTAAGGAAAACTTACATCCCTGTAGAGAGTAAGAAATACCGAGTTTGTTTAATGATTTCAATGATCAAACCAAACCACTACTGGTGGTTTGGTTGACTAATGACCAAATCTATTCATAGCTTCTTATATTTTTAACACCATCTCAAATGGTTCTTTACTAAAAGCTTTTAAAACACCTAAAAAATAATTACTGTTTAGGAACCCAGTAAAGCAGCAGATCAAACAGGAAGCTACCTCCTAATAGTTCATTCAAGTGTTTGTTAGTTGCTTGGAAGATTTATTTACCAAGGGTTATTTCATGTGTTTACTGTATTTTGTTATTTATCTAAGTATCGCTCCTGAATATGAATGTTTTAGGTCAGCTTGTACCTAATTGCTATATAATAAGAGTCTATAAAAATCTACCTAGAAAATTCAGGAATTTTTTCACTGGGTAATTTTTGGTGTTTTATTACCTGGGCTATAGAGCATGCTAGAGCATTGTGCAATAGTAAATCTTGTTATATAACTGTACAGGAAGTTCAGTGTGAGTGTACATTTATTCATATTAGACATGAAAATCACTGATCCTATTAATTTACATTTGAAATATGTACAAATCCATCTATTAATTTGGGTTAGATTTTAATTGAAATAGATTCCTTTCAGGGCATTTTTATTATTTTCTAGCAACCCTTTTATGATCAGTGGCTATATTATGGTGTGTTTACTGTCGAATTTTGCATGAATGTCGTCTGCCATCAGTGTTTGGGGAGGGAGAGGGGCAAATAATAAGAAACTTTTAATTTTCAAGTGTAATCATCGTATAAACACTGATATTCGATTTGAGGTTTAATAATAGAACATACCTATTACTTACCATAAATAATCTGAGACATTAGTAATATTAAGTAATATTATTGATTAGGTTAATTTTTATTCCTTTGTTACAGTATATTATTTAGAAATTTAGACAAATATCTTTATTAACATATTCATGGAAAATTGTTTTGTCGTCACATAAAAATTACATTGTTAATTATAGTTAAAATTACATTACTGCTTATTTTTGTTACACTTCAAATTATTACTGTCTTCTACAGTTCTCCAATTCCTCATTAGTGTAGTAGGGTCTGTCAAGTAGCCACTGGTAAGTGTGTTCTTTTCTTCAGCAGCACTGGTCGTCTTCACTTCCTCTGTCAGAATATCCAGGAACTTAGCACCAATATATGTTGGTTGCTTTTCAAATATCATTAGTCTGTGGGCTTGCAGAGAGTAGTTGTTGGTGGCTCTGGTGTTGTACCTGTATATGTCAGTGCCTTCGCTCGAATTTTGTTTGTAAGAATACATAGCACTCTCAATAATGAGAAATGCTACCACAGACAGAATTTTAAGATCTTTAAATGCATCTTGACATAAGTTCTGGGGTCCCAATTCTATCAGTATCCGAATTGCTTTCTTCTAGAGGATGAGATTCTCTATAAATTTGTCTTACAAGAACTACCCCAGACTATCAGTCCATATCTTAACTGTGTGACAGATAGAAAGAAGTATGCAATTCTTGTCACTTTTCCATCACTTATATGTTTTGCCGTTGCAAAACATATAGGGCTGAGCTGCATCTTTTACACAAATGATCCCTTTAGCATTGCCAAAATAAAGCATCATCTATGTATACTCCCAGATATTTGACTTTCTCGGCTCTCATTACTTCTGACAGCCCTGAGATACAAGGGGTATTAGAAAAATAAGGTTCCCAATATTTTTTAAAATAGACAGCTCTATATTTCTACTTAGTGTTATACATCAATTAAAAGTTAAGCTATTTTACCACATAATCACAGTTTCTGTCCAAAAACTTTTGTAGACGATACTCCAACTTTTCTATCCCCATGTTTTAAAATTCTGCCGCCAACCGAGTAAACCTCTTCCTTGACTTCATCATCGGTACTGAAGCGTTGGCCACCCAAGTGTTCCTTTAATTTTGGGATTAAGTGATAATCACTTGGTGCTAGGTCTGGGCTGTAGAGGAGATGGGTCACAATAAGTCCAGCCAAAATTTGTCAGCAGTTCTTGAGTTTGACGTGAGACATGAGGTCGAGCTTTGTCATGGAGAAACCTCACACCACTGAACAATCTTCCTCTCCGGCGGTTCTGGATCGCACGTCTCAGTTTTCTTAATGTGTTGCAATATCTGTCAGAGTTTACTGTTGTTCCATGAAGCAAAAAGTCGATCAAAAGCAGGCTCTTCCTGTCCCAAAAGACGGCTGTCATGAGGCCATCCACTTTGGTTTTCATCGTGAATTTCCATGCGGCCTTCACTGAATTCTCTACACCATTTCCGAACGTGTTAAACAGATATGCAGTTTTCCCCATAAACTTCGACGAACTGACGATGAATTTCAATAGGTGAAATCTGTTTTTCATTTAAAAAACGTATCACAGCACGAATTTCGCATCTGGCGGTAGCAACGATAGGGAGCTCCATCTTCGAAGGCAGCTAGGCCGGCACTGTTGGACGTAGCGAGGCACGAGTGGTATGGATAGAGAGAGGGATAGCTGATGAGTAAGACAGTGTAGCCAGATTTTTCCCAACATATCGCATTCTGTCTCGGCGGCATAGGGAACCTTATTTTCCTAATACCCCTCGTATCTTCCTTTTTCCTAGCTATGAATAGCTGTTGACATTTCTTTTCATTTAATACAAATTCAGTACTTTGGCAGTACTGTGAAGCCATACCCATTGCAATGTAAGATGTAACTTCTAAATCTTCAGTTAGTTTGTTTTTTTAAAGGAGTGTCTGTCACCTGCGTAGATAAGGGTTGTGTAATAGTCACTGGTATAATGTTGGAACTCACTGACAAATATAATGTACAACACTGATCCTTGTGGAACTCCTTTCTTCAGGCTTAAGCTTTGGATGTGGTTTTATTGATTACTCCTTTATTATTTGAGTTTATTTCTACTATCTATGTTCTTGAAGTTAAGTAGCTTTTAAACTGAGCTGATATGTCTCGAACTCCTATGTTTTAAAGTCTTTTCATTAGCATTTCATGAATGGTGCAATCAAATGCTGTACTATAGTCCATACATTTTGAAATGGTGGTGCTTCCTTCTTCAATGGCCTGAATAAGGTATTCTACTATATTTATGATCGCAGTTGTTATTGATCTCCCAGCTGTGAAGCCATGCTGTTCTTTAGGTAAGAGATGTGTCATAAGTCTGGTCATTACTAGTTTTCAATTTCTTTGGAAACAATGAGTAGATGTGATATTCACCTATAGTTGTTTTCTTGTGATGCGTCTCCTTGTTTGTACTTGGGTAAACTTTGGCTTTTTAAAATTTGACGGTTAAATCCCTTCAGCAAAAGATTTATTGCTGATGTTTACAAATGGTGATGTAAGTTCTGTTCTGCATAATTTTAAGAACTTTGATGAAATTTCAACAAAGCTAAAAGAATTTTTTATTTCTAAGGTTTTGATAACATTATAAACTTCTTGAGGAGAATTTGGCCAAGATACTTGATAAGTCTGTATTAATGGTTGATGGATATTTGCTGGTGCCAGTGTGATTGGTTTAATAATACTGTTCTCTACCACGTTAATAAAATTTTTTTTAAGCTGTTCCACAATTTTAATTGGATTGTTTGTCAGCATCCCATTTATTGTAAGCTGAAGAGGCTGTTTCTCTGCGTCATTGTTGCATCTTTCTCTGTTAATAGCTCTCCAAATTGATTTAGACTTGTCTTCTGAGATATTAATGAACCCTATAGTCTACCTTTTTCTTTCATTTTTTAGATGGAGATCGTACGATTTTTTCTTTTGACTTGCTATAGTCTTGATTTCGGGAGTACCTCTTCCTGAACCTTTAGGAATCCTTCTTTCTTCTGTCTTGGTCTTGGGGGATTGTTTTCGTTTTTATAAATCTCTTACTAGCTCTAATGTAAGGGCATGCTAGGTCCATGTTTATGTTTGACATGTAATGAGTTATAATGTTAGTTAAAATGTTATATGCTTATATGGAGAGAATTGACATTAATATCTCCTATAATAATAACAGGGCTATTCCATACAATGTTTCTAAGAGGTCACTAAGAGTGTACAAAGCCCCCTCAAAGTCATTGTTTGGTTTATAAATATTTACCACATAAATGTCTTATTTTTTAACTGAAAGTTTAACAGCAGACAATTCTCAAACCATTTCAATGCTGTAACTGGTTGCATTTAAGCTGGTTGTATTCTGACTAAGTTCCTGTAGATTGATACACCATCTTTTATGTATTTTGTTCGACAGTAGCTTTCCTTTAGTATGTAGACTAGTTTCAAAAATGTACAAATCTAGTGTTCGCCATGTTTGTGTCTGATACTCCATGCTCTGTCAGGATAATTACATCAGGAGGAGTGTTATCTATGAGGTCGTTGAATAAGTCTAATTTATCTGCAGTACAGTCAGTGTTCTAGTGGTGAATTCAAAGGAATTTATGTTTTTATAATTTATGTGTCTGGTTGGAGGAAGGTATTTTGTAGTTTAGGTTGTTGATTTGCAATCTAAAAAATTGGTCTTTTATGTCAAAGAGGCCGGCAATTTGCAGTTTTTATTTGCAGGTTTGGCTGGTTTCATGAGTCGGGAGTAGGTTACAGTCTGTTAAAGTGGTTTGCAGTTTTTGTTTATAGGTTTGGCTGTTTCCTGAAGTTGGGGGTAGGTTGCAGTCTGTCAAAGTGGTTTGCAGGTTTGTCTGGTTCCTGAAGTTAGAGATAGGTTTTAATCTGTCAAAGTGGTTTGCAGGTTGGGCTGGTTTCTGAAGTCGGGAGTAGGTTGCAATCTTTCAAGTGGTTTGTAGTTTTTGTTTACAGGTTTGGCTGGTTCCTCAGGTTGGGGAGGGATTACTCTTTGTAAAAATTTCTGGTTTTTTATTACTGGTTTGACTATTTCCTGAAGTCATGGTTTGGATTGGCTCTGTCATCTGTAAGGTCAGGGTGTTTTCTAGTTTTTCACTAATTGTTCTACTGGATCTTGAATTCAAAGTAATGATAGTTATCTCCATTTGTTCAAGATTTTTTTTATATCAGAAATTTAAATCTGGGTGTCACACTGGACGATAGACTCTCATGGACAGCACATATAGACTCCCTCTGCAGTAAATTAAGTACAGGACTTTTTGTCTTTAAGGCGAATTAAGAACACATGTGACTTGGCGACAGCAAAAGTAGCCTACCATGCCCTCTTTGAGTTACATCTTAGATACGAAATTGCTGTATGGGGTGGTACTACCGCAGGAAACCTACAACGTGTCCTTGTACTCCAAAAGCGAGCTATTAGAATCTTAAAAGACTTACGATCGAGAGACACCTGCAGGGAAGCCTTTCAAAAACTCAGAGTCCTCACAGTCAAGATGCCAGACATGGCAAACAAGGGAACACAACAACACCAATATAACACCAGGTACGCCTCCAACTACTGTCTACCAATACAAAGGCTCAGCTCAACTGAGAAGAAGACCAGCTATGTTGGGGCCAAGATGTGGAATGCTCTGCCTGAAAACCTGAAGAAATCAAATAAGCAGCTGTTTGGCCAATATCTCAAGACGTGGCTGCAAGAACGCCCATTTTACTCTTTAAATTAATTTCTCAATCATTAACCCGCATTGTATTGTTGTATTGTATTGACCTGTATTGTTGTATTGGTTGGACCTGTATTGTTCTTGTATATTGTAAATCCTCTGTGACACCATTCTCATCTTGACGATGATGTAATAAAGATATTTTGACATGACTAAACTTTTTAAAAAATGGAACTGTCTCTATTTGCCTGATTTTCTTGAGTAGAGGAGGAAGTTTGAGTCAGTGTATTTCAGAATACTTGGTTTTGAGTCTTGGTTTTCAGAATGCCTTTTAAGCATTGAAACAGTTTTTTAGTTGTCTGTCAGAGATGTCATATATGTACATATAGTCCAACAGTTTTTAGTACTGTACTAAAATTAGACTTTTTTAATATAAAAGTTTTAAATATTTAAATAAAATATTGCTTATATTCAACATAATACTGTACCTATTGAAAGCAGGTAATTAGAATTCAACTTTTCACATAAATAATAGTTCATTCATTATGTGGAAACCAGAACTGTTGTGGTAAAGAATACATTATGATAGCTGTTACAAATGTTTCAGACAGATTACCAACATTGGGATACTGTTGCCTTGTTATGGAGTTGGAATCATTTATGTTTTGACAGCTGCTGCTACATTTAAGCAGGTACATATTTCTGTTCTTAATAATTATCTGTCTCGTATTTAACAGTGCTTAATTAATAACACGGTTTAACTGACTCCAACTTCTCGGGAGTGATAATAAAAGGTTTTACTGTAAATTATATTTAGTACAGGTAATGTGTTCAAACCAGAAAAACATGCCTAATTTGCTGTGGAATAAAATATAGTCTATTCTATATCAATTTGTATCTATATGCTGATGATTCAAATCTAAAAACAACATAAAGTTTATGAGAATACCACTTAAGTTACATTATACACTGTATAAATTTAATGTTAGAGTACGCTCTTTTGTGGAATCAGAAAATATTAACAATTACATTAAAAGTCATATTTGTTGGTAATACACAAACACAATTATATAATTAAATTACAATTATAATAAAAAGTCCAACTATAATGTTTGACTTATAAATTACTCAGTAAAAATTAAGTTGTTTCCTTGGTCTCACAGTTGATAACAATTTAAGTTGGGATGGACAAGTAGATAAGATTTTAACAAAATTTAACTCTGGAATCTGTACATTAAACATGATTGTTTCTTGTGTAGTAAAGACATTTAGGCATATTTAGTTGCTTATATTGATTCTCACTTCAATGTTACAATGCCTGTCTCTTTTTGGAGCAACATAGAAAATAAGTTTAAATCGAAACTTAAAACACCAAAATGAGGCCATAAGGATGCTCTGGACTCTGATACGAAAATATGATTAATCAATTTGAGGCCTGAAATGATTAATCAATTAAAATACCTGCAGTTTATGGACACTATATATTTGACTGCATATTAATTTCCAAAAAATAAAGCAACAAATTTGATAGATCTTATAAATATAATACTTGATATAAAGCCTAAATTTTCTCAAATCATTACAGATTTATTTGTTGAAAAAAAAAAAAAAACACCAGCACATATATAAAAGATATGTTTAAATATTACCATATAATACCAAATCTGAAAACCATAATAAAAAATTACTAAACACTCAGACTATTTATAACAAGGAGGAATACGCCACACTACACCATGTGTCATGTAATAGGCTTGGCCGAGGTTGGATGCAAGCTTTTCTATAGCAAATTTTGTTGAGATGTAGAAATGATCTTTCTCGAGATATCTTGCCACATAATAAATTCCCATTAAATAAGGATTTATAGCAGTGTTTGAATAATAAAAGTTCCAGTGAACTAGGGAGAGTACTACAACAAAAGTGCTCTGAAATCAAATCTTGTCATACTTTATCTTTTTATTCTATGAATAAAAGTCACATGTTGAAATATCAAATGACTGAATTCAGTTTGTTTATAAATTTATTTGTTTTGTTATTTTCTTGTTACCATCATGGTTATCTGTGAGACCAATGACAAAATATTTGCTAACGCTCAAACAAATTCCATGGAGTGACATGCACCATCATTGAACTCAGAATTGCCAGTATATAAATGAAGCTTTATGCAAAATTTCAAGTCTGTACGTCAGTTTGTTTTTTACATTTTGTGCGAGTAGAGAGACAGTCAGATGGATGGGCAGACAGACAAACTTCACCAAAGCTCAGACAATCAATAACAGGGACACAAGGTAGTTAAATTATAATAGCATATGATAACCATCCAGTCAATGTAAATAGTAACATGAGTGATTAAATGATTAAACTACCCGATGATGTTTATGTGCAGGTATTTGAGAACTACACGGGGCTGTGCTATGGCATGCGCTGGTACGTATTGCTGATGATCATACCGGTAATGCCAATTGGGACCATACGTCAGATGAAGTACATGGTACCATTCAGTGCCATGGCCAATCTATTTTTGTTAGTGGGGGTGTCTCTCACACTCTACTTCACCACCAGTGACTTCCCGGCTCTCAGCTCTCGTCCTCTCTCTTGCGATGCTACCAGGCTTCCACTCTTCTTATCTACCGTCTTGTTTGGCATGGAAGGCATTGGAGTGGTAAATATTTGTTAGTTATGAGCAAAATCTGGGTTATGATAGGTTAATAAAAGTAGAAATATATTTTTTGTACAAATGATAGCTCTGTGAAGAACCATGGATGATTGTAAAGTGAAATATCAAGAAAGGTAAAAGAAAGATCAGATAGGCTTTGAAGGTATTTTATTGTTGAATAAAAGGGAGGTTAAAGATATAAGGTATCCTTTTAATGGGATACACTGCTAAGTGGTAGTCACTGGAAGATATATCAATATCCTGATTCATTTTATAATAATTCAAGTAAGAAACCAAAGCTTTGGAGCCCTGAAGTTGGTGATTGAGACAGTTATTATCAGTACCAATAATATAACTCACATTTCTATGTAACATTTCATGACATTTGATTAAATAGCAACAACGATTTTAGTAATATTTCAGATATTTAGGTCTCTGTAGAGGGGTCCTAAAGTTGGTGTCTGTAGCTTTCTTATAGAAAACACTTATGATGTAACATGCTGAAACCCTATAATGATTTAGAAATGGAAGTAGGCATACTTGAGATACTTGTTATTTCAGTCCTCATGAAAAATGTCAACACCATGATGCACAGTAGCTTATGAGTCAAAGAAGCATAAACATTAAAAAAGTCACATATATAATATTTACAATTAGCTTAATTCCCTAAAAGGACACGTCATATGCTTGCTATGCATTGCTGTCTTTGTAGATACTCTTGATTCAAGGCCTTACTCAGCTTTGGCGAGCCTTAGAAAAGATATTCGGCCAGGCCCTGTCATGTCCCACCACCCGCTCCCGTACTAGTGTGGCAGGGCTGGCTCAGGTTCCCTGAAGGCCTGAGCCCTGGTAAAATTGTTCGAAAAAACCGGTCTGAGTAAGTGTCTGTCTTGATTACCTTAGAAAGTATAAATATCTATAAACCTGGTACAATATAGTGCAAGTCCTTGCTTTCCAATCCCTGTTTGCAAAATCATCCTATTTCCTTGGTTTGGTTAAGGAATTGTTTAAATTTGTATGTACCTGATCAGTATTGTATCCATCATCAATGCAAACTGGACAAGCTGTCTCCTCGATAGATTTATCTGCCATACAAAAATTGCTTTTTGTATCAGGTGCATCACTTTATGATTCCATTTACAGTGGTCACCGATTTACTGCGTTCACTTGTTTCCTCAAATTGCAGTCATGGATTAAGTCAATCGTGATGTTAGCGCCTGGTCCCCCTGTTTATTCCTTCAGGTAGGCTATTTTAAATATGTTCTTCACAATGTCGAAGCAAGCCAATTTTAAGTAAACATTCACAATTAATTTTGTTAATTGAAATTGAGTTTTAGCAATTTAATTTATAACAATGGTTAGTTAAATGATCAGAAGAGAACCCTGACATACTAAAATGACAATCACAAAAAATTTACACCAATTGACCTTTGGCTTAGTTTATGCAATGTACCTATTAATACTTCATGTTTAAATATTTGTTTTAAACATCTTGCAAACAAAGGGCTGTATAATGTTTCACATTGCATTTGATTGTTATAATCTACAGCTGATATTGATGATTAGTGGATTGAGAATAACTGCTTTAGTAACACTTGTGTATTAATTAGTGTTGCTGTTTTATAAAACAAAAATACTCTCATAAGTTTAACTTTGCAACTTCGGAAGCCCATGGGGCAGAGTCCTATAACTGTATGGATTTCAAATCCGCAAAAAGCACATTTAGGATGTAAGAGATTTAGATTGCTGCCTAATATGAGAATAAAATAGTAGTTTTAGGAACAAAATTTGGCATACAAAAATAAAGAAATTCTTTTAATAATACATCCCACTCCAAAATACTAAATGACAGTGAGTGCAATGAAAACTAAGATTTTTTGCTGGATAAAGAACTAAGAATTTTTGCTGGATAAAGGATTAAAACCAACAACCACCAACTTTTCTTACCTGTTTAATACAAGTTCCGTATTGAGCTAGCTATAAAACAATCACTTACTGATTGTATCAAGTTACAAAGAAGGACTTGACGCCTTCATATGTATAAAAGAAGGAACTACCAAAGTAAAATAAATCAAAAGAAACCTGATTATTGACTAAAACTATGAATTTATTGGCAGCTGTAGAAATGCTAATATAGCAAATGTCGACACCATTTCTAGGCAACAAAGCACTGACCTCTAACACTCAGCATCATAGTGGAGTATTGACAACTGTCAGTGTGTAACTGTATGTGTATCTCTCTACAGCAATCTGACATATCTCTGACACGTCTCTCTGCTAGATGATAATTTTCCAGAACCAATATATCATTTAACTGCCTCTGAGAAATATTTTAATCTACAATCTACGATCGTAAAAATTAATAAAAAATGCTTAAAATAAACAAAACTGTTTTTATCAAAATTAAGGGTAATTCTCTGTGGCCAGCATACATTGATAAAATTTAAAACCTCAAGACCTGTTTAAAGTATAAAATAGTTTTTTATGGCACCAAGCAAACAATGTACTGAAAAAGACATCACACCTCCTAAAATATTAACAAACCCAATAAAAAGAGAGCAAGATTTAGAGACATCCTTAACATTTACTGCTGAAGCTGGTAGAATTATTCTAAATAAAAATAGTTTACTGAAGAATGAAATTTATCTTAAAATTAAATATGATACATCTCCCTCAGAATTAGAAGACAGGCTAAAAGAATCTGAAAACAAAATTGAAACTCTTTCACAACACATTGTAAAACTAAAAAAAATGAAATAAAGATCTGGAAATTTCATGCCTACAGAATAAACTGAAAGCCTAAGAAACATTAATTGAACCTAATGATTATATGGACAAAGAGAAAATCAACTAAGATCATACAAAATCAAAATTCTGAAAGAAACAGTGAACAATATCTACTTGACTATGAAAAATTTCTACTTGAAAATTTCAGAATACCAATGGTGAATATAGAAAAGTCTCAGCAATAACTGCAAATATGCTCAAGCTACAAAATTACACTAAAAAATCTAAAAGTGAAGTGAAAGTTTTGAATGAAGCATTGAAAGTTAGCAAACTTGATGCTGAAGGTGAAATAAAAACACTGCAAAGGGAGAAAGAAACCCTCATAATGCTATATGGAGAGCTTTTGGAAAAAATATCACTTCTAGATTCTACCATTTCTACATTCAAACTGAAACATCATAATTCCAACTCCCTTTCTAATGACAGCCTCTATGCTGAGCTACTTGCATTTGAAGCAGATATGGAAAAAGAAAACACACAGCAGCCATCCTACCTATTACAAAGCTAATTGTAACATAGTTACCATTGAACCTCAGATTCACCAGAACTTGAATGGAACAACAGTTGTTCCAAAAGCAAAAAATAAATGAAGCAAAATAATAAAAAATAAACTACAGTAGAACCCCTCATATCCGGCCACCACGGGACCGAGCCCTTGGCCGGATAACGATTCGGCCGGATAAACCAACCTACAGTACACAGCACTTGACGAAACAAAACAATTGTACTGTACTGTACTAACCGCACTGGAAATAATCAACGAACTGTTTACAGGTTAAACCTATTAGCTCAACTGAGGACAACACAGGAAAATGTAAACAAATAGATACACCAAAATAACGCAAGAGTCGTGGGAGACTAGTGCGTGCAACTGCGCGTCTGCAAGCCGTGGTAAATAAATTTCGATATTGGCTTCCGGGAAGTGGCCGGATAAACCGAGGTGCGGTAAAACCGAGGGCCGGATATGAGGGGTTCTACTGTATCACTCTGCATGACAGTGAATGAAATTCGTTGGTGTAACTGGTTTGATATATTGACAAACTGAAGTTTAACTAAATTTCCAAACAGACTGACAACAATAGGGACACAAATATATCGGACTAAATTTTTTAAATGTTTCACCCTCCTTAAAAACGCTCAAATTAGTTCCAAAAACCCCTGTACAGCATACAAGCTTGTTGATAACGAAACTCTTGAAGATTTTTTCAATCAAAATGTGGTAAACCTGGTAAATATTTCACACAACTACACAAGAGGAGCCAGCCTAACTTTCCATAGTAGAATAAAGAGTGTGACTCTTAGTACAGAACCAGGATGAAACATCATCCAAAGATGACATCGGAGGAGACAGCCAAACATCCTTTGATAAAGACTGAGCTTGACTGTGATTTTTACCACAGGACCTCAGGATTAAACATCATCCAATGATGACATAGGAGGAGCCAGTCAAACCTCCTTTGATAAAAAATTGAACAACTGTACAGAGTCCTAACCAATAAATAAGCGGAGGAAAGAGCTGAAGGAGAGTGAAACCATAGATAATGGAAATACACCTTTTTTGAACACATACTACTAAAAAAACTCAGTACGAAACCAGGATCATCCTCAATTTACAGCTCAAACACCAGTGAACTGTATAAAAGAAAACAAAACTCCTGGTCCATATAAAAATCTCCATCAGGCCAATACCACAAAAAAAGTCATAATATTTCACCAGATCATTCAAAGTACATAAAAAAAAACTAGAAAGGCTAAACCACTGACTTATTACCCTAAAACCACGATCATAATTTAGACAGAACATGTCTTAAAACCTTTAACATCTTAGCTCTGACAAAAATTGATGGCTAAACACTGCTAGCTAACTACAGTAGAGAAAACTATCGACTGGAAGGAGTTGCAATGTATATTGAATCCTCAACAGACTTAAAGGCAGAACAAGTTAATGTGTTTGACCACACTGTGGAATTTGTGTGAAGCTTTAGCATTGGGAAGCTTTAGCATGAAGAATAATTCTTTCTATGTGTTTAGTATCGACCACCTGGTGTGTTGTTAACATCATAGTCTAGATCTGAATTTTGATAATGCATGTTTTGAACTTCTCTGAACTTCTCTGTTATGGTATCAGAAGACTCCGTCGTCCAGTAACTCGAATAACCTGTACTTCCAAGATCTCCTGATTGCATATGTACAAATATCCCTGAAGAGTCTGTTAATACCACTGAAGCTGGATTTTCAGATCAAACAGGGCAAGATTGCAGCATCCGCCAAGGAATGGAAAAGAATAAAAGACATTTAAGTTCCTTTAGAAGAAACTACAGTGCACGGAATATTACATGTTTAAAGAAGGATCTAGCTGGAGAAGATTGGTACTATGTGCTTAATGCCTGTAATACTGAAGAAGTTTATCATTAGTTTTTGACAATATTGACAATAGCATTTGACTATGCATACTAAAAAAAAGAAGTAGAGAGAAGTAGGTAGTAGAAGTAGTCAAAAAGTTAAAAGAAATCTACGACGATGAAGCTGATATTCTAATAAATGAATATCTCAGAGGTTTTTATAAATATGGAATGACTATGGTAGTAATAGTCACAAGGTAGAGATGATATTAAACTCCGAAATCTCAAACGTAACATCACTCAAGAAGGTATAATCAATTTGAGCGACAAATCAAAGGCTGTCTGGAAAATTACCAACTTAGAAAGGAACAGTGAGCAAACACAGGATACTTCTCTTTGCTAGGCGGTGCATGGCAAGAAAGAGGATGATCCATAGGTCACTGCTGATAATTTCAACTTTTTTTCACAAATAGAAACAATTCTTCAAGAAAACAGAAACTAGCTGCTAAATGTAATTCTGGCTCATCCAAACAATATTCCTGGCTTATCACTATATATAATTAAATTTCACCCCTACTGATGAGAGAGAAGTTCTAGAAGTAATAAACTGACTAAAACCAAAGTAATCTTTTGGACTGGACAAATTCTTAGCTAATGCTGCAAATCACTGTGCTACAGCAAAGCATTTGACTGCTTAGGACATAAATTAACACTGGATAAACTGGCTACAGTAGGATTTTAAGGAAGGGCTAGATATTGGTTATCTAGCTATATAGAAGGACGTAGACAAATTCAGACAACAAACAGCAGAAGAAACAGTACTGTCAGATCCAAACCATTACTAGTGAAAAGATGTGTATCTCAGTATGGGTCCTTTCATGTATGTACTTGTTACACATATCTATCTATGTTTTATAAATGATAGAACTGTGGATACTATAATGTATGCAGACAACATAACCTTGCTTTAAAAGAATGAAAGTGCTCAAAGTCTTATTTCTGATATTACATACATGATAGATAAAACACTCCACTACTGTCTCCAAAACGACTTAGTAGTAATCCCATTGAAGACGACACAAATCAAGTTTAGTCACAAACATGAAGAAATAGAAAAAATTCCCAACATCTCTACAGAACAGCCAACTAAATTTCTGTGCTTCATAATAGGTACTGACCTTTCTTGGACCGCTCGTGTTGATGTACTAAATAAGAAACTTGCCTCTGGATTTTATGTGTTTCGTAGAATGAAATGGCTAGGAGGGCTGGTGGCAGCAAAGACAGCATATCATGCCTTGGTGGAATTCCAAATCAGATACGTCTGACTGTGTGGGGAGGAAGCTCCGTCCACAACTTAAAAAGAATACTTATCCTTCAGAAAAAAGCTGTAAAAAGCTGTAGGCTTACAAAACTCTCAACATTTTGACTGTCATGGCTATGTATATTCATGCTGTGGTTATGACTATTGATCAACTGGAATTGCCAAGAGGTGAGGACATCCATGCCTACAACACTTGAAGAGCTTCTGACTACCACCTTCCATACTAATAAATATATAAAAAATCCATCTTATGAAGGACAGAAAATCTATAACTCAATGCCAAAGGACCTGAAATGCCTACAAGGAGCAACGCTTCAAAGACAACTGAACAACATCCAGTCTACACGATTCAAGAGTTATTTCAAGAATTAAATCTATTTTGTTGTAATCTTGACACCATAACATTTCTTGAAGATTTTGTATATGAAAAGATTTTCTGATTTATGAATATTGATTAAATTTTAAAATATTACATATTGTGTATGTTCCTCTAGAAATTTAAAGGGACAGTCTATGTTATCAGTTTTAGATGATATACCATATCAAAATTAGATACTTTTTTTAACAACTAATAGTGAAATAGTTTTCATACATTTTTATATTCATATAAAGGTCATGCTGTTTTATAACGTATCATTATAATTGTTGTACGGTACAGTACCATTGTTGGTTTATATCCATTTACATTCCCACAATTACAACAAAGTGACTTGGTTAATTAATATAATTAACAAACAATGTATGTTACATTGAGAAAACAGACAACAATAGCCTCAGCGGTGTTCATTAATGCTTGTCATTTGTTTACTATGAACTAGACCGTTCTTCCCTCGTGGTAGTTGATGCATAATAGAGCAATTAATTAATAGAGTACTGCATGAGTTGATATTTTAAATGCTCATTTAGTTGGTTATTAAGTTTTCCTTCTATTATGATTTTATATTTAGAGAAACATTACGCTGTCATGCTACAACTAAAACTAAACTTTTAAATTTGTTAAAATAAGGTTTCTTTATTTTAATTTAATATTAATTTTACTATTTAAAAGTGCTAACATGTTTGAAGCAAATTAAAATATAATATACTATTTATTCAGAAATTATTGAGCAGTGTATCATATTATTGTAAATAGGAATATCTCTTAGATGTAGAGTCCTACAACATACAGGATTATCAGTTCCTTGAAGGCTACTCAGTATGTGTCCAATGGTTTTAGTTCTTTTAGAGCTCTTAAATAACCTTTGAAGGTTTGAGATTGTTGTCCCTCCTTAAGCTTTTTAAAATTATATAAATATTACAAGAACATTATACAATCAATTATCAGCAGAATAAAATAATTAATTACATATTTACACTTGTAAATGTATAATAACTAGATGTTTAACATTTCGGGTTGTAGAAAATTCAGTTATTTTGTTTTAAGGGAAGCTAAATTTTATATACGTCTACAGCCATTGTTATCTATTTATTTTCATGTTTTTTAATTTATAAAGTTTCATAATCACCGAGTTCTTGTTTATAAATTGATCTTGAACTTTGTAACGCCAGCCTTATTGTGCTCCTGCCTACCAAAGATCACCACGTTGAGAAACACCTTGTTTTGTTATCAACTTATTGTACATTTGTTTGTCGAGATAAATCTAACATTTTTCTTTTGTTTGTACCAAACATATATTGTAGTAAATAATTGGTAATATATTCTAAATTAATAACAAATTTTAAAAAGTTTTGGAATATGCTTTATAAATTACTTCATACTATACGTAAATAAAAAATCATTTAACATGTGGAAATATATTTTATTTAAATCAATATATCTTATTAATAATCTATGTGACATTAAAAACACATACGCAAAATAATGAAGTTGTATATTATTATTTTCAAAAAAGCTAATTTCAACTTTTAAAATGTCTGTTTATTTTATGATACAAGTATTTTTAAGTAGCACATAGTGGAAATATTGATGTTTTAGACAACACATAATTTAAAATTTACAATGTACAAAATTTAATTATATTAAATCTAAAACTAATTAAGAGAAAAAAACTAAAAAAATAGCAAACATATGTATCTTTACTTATAATGAAAAGAAAACTTAAGCAATGGTCAAACCAAATTTCAGTATAAAAGTTTTAATTTTTAGTTGAAAGTATAGAATATCATTTGAGAAGGAGGCTTTATGTCTTATTGTCATTCAAATAATTATGGAACAAAAACCCTAGGGTGTAGAATTCCTAAAGTTTAAATACACAGCCTGAAGTGCTTCTTAGAGAGATTAGCTTAAATAGACTTAAAATTAACTTTAAAAATTACTTTATACATCTATCGAAAATATGATTATTGTTTATGTACAACTAATATAACATTACCTTGAATTTATTTATTAAGAATGACGCATTCATGTACATTTTATGTATGTCTTGAATAAAGATATTATTGATTGATATCTTAGGTCCAGAGTTTAATAAAAATTAATGAATAGTTCAAACATATGACCTACCAAGCTGAAGTTGTTATGTCAAAGAACAAAGGCTGACAGATTGAAACACAAATCAGGAAAGGGTTATTTAAAAATAATATTCTGATTAATCCACTTTAGAACACACAAATACAAGGAGAAGTTAGATGGGAAACACTAATGCACATAAAAACCATGAATATGGATAGCACAGGCAGGGCCCGATTAACAAGTAGGCTAAGTAGGCTGCAGCCTAGGGCGCGAGACCGGTGACGATTTTAGGGGGGGCGCTTCGGAGTTCAAGATGAAGTGCTTTTTATATGTAGTAAATAAAAATGGTATGGTCTAAAACTTCCACTATACATTTTTTGTACATTATTTACACATCCAACTAGACCTTAGATTTACTCCATTTACTTAAAAAATAACTATTAAGTAGAAAAAGAAATTAATTAATAGCGATTAGTGACAACGCATAGTAATTATCGTAACGGTAGGGAAACTAACAGGGAAATTTTGCTTCGCGCGAGGGGCGCCGCCGGCCGCCGCCCTTCGCCGTTTTGCAAACACTGACGCTCTCTGACAGATAGAGACAGAGTGTAGCTGCAGCTGCAGTCAGTCGTCTCCTCGTCTGCACTGTTTGTTTTAGGCCTATGGCCTATGAATTATTTGGACTTTCGTTGTGGTTAATTGGTGTCATTGCTCGTTATTATGAACACTGACATTTATTCGTAAGTCGAGTAGAGTGTTTGATACTGAAATATTAGAAGAAGCAGTGGTTTGCTTGTTTTACATATGTAGGCTACATTATGAGTAAAAAACCAAGTGGTTCCGAATACCGTAAACGGGCCCGGGAGCGTAACGAACGGGAAAGTGCTCTTCTAAATAAAATTCATAGACTAGACGATTTTTTCAATAAACCGAAAACTCCCAGTTGTTCTGCTGAGACATTGCCGGTCGTCACGGGAACTGAACGAAACGTTGTGAGTGAGGACAGCGGTGTTATAGTGGAAGTGGAAGTGGAAGTGATTCAGCAGCCTGCCAGTGCCACTGCTACCGATGTCTCAGACACCACAACGGAAATTGCACCTGTACAACGTCCCCTTCACCACCATCAACCGAGCAAATAGCAGATTTGGGACATCAGTTGCAAGATTGTGTACCAGCAAATAAAGAGGTAACCGATTCCAAAAAATCTTTGATGATCCCGCTTTATGGCTGGTAAATGAGGCATTGCGTGAATACTTTGCAGTGCACAGCATCAATCAAAATGACAGTGGGGATTTTTCCCAATCAAAGCGGCAGTATTCTGACCAAAACCGTTATTTGAACAAAGCTTGTTTTTTCAAAAAACTTGTAAATGGAGAGATTGTAAAAAGAACTCATTTAGTTTATTCCAAATCAACTGGCTATGTATACTGTGCTCCTTGTAAGCTCTATGGGGGGACGACTGCCTTAGCTACATGCGGCTTTAATGATTGGAAAAATTCACACAAAATTCAATAGAACATGATAATAGTCTAGAGCACAGAGAATGTGTGAACAAATATTTGACCCGGATGAATGCACTCAGAGAATTGCATGCAAAACTACTTGAGCAGCATCAAGTAGAAGTGAAGTATTGGAGAGATGTATTGTCAAGAGTTGTTGAAGTAGTTAAGTATTTAACTTCTCGAGGGCTTCCGTTTTATGGTGAAAATGAAATTTTGGGGTCAACCAGTAATGGTAATTTCCTTGGCTGTATCGAGCTTTCGTGCAAGTTTGATCCTTTCATAGCTGACCATGTTGCTCGTTTTCGGAAATAAAGGTAAAGGAGTGCCCTCTACTTTATCTTCCACGATCGTTAACGAGTTTATTACTCTGTTTAGCTGACAATGTTAAATCCAAAATCGCGTCAGATATCAAGAATTCTAAGTATTTTTCGATTATTGTCGACTCTACTCCAGATGTTTCCAAATGTGGATCAATTGACTTTTGTCATTCGTTTTGTAGCACCTGACGGGTCACCTAATGAGCGGTTCATAACGTTCATCCCAAATTGTGGCCATAAAGGGGAAGATATGGAGAAGGCTGTGATAAATACTCTTGAAAGTTTGAACTTAAATATCAGTGACTGTAGAGGTCAGAGTTACGACAATGCAAGTAACATGTCTGGGTGTTACAAGGGGCTTCAAAATCGAATCAAAGAGCAAAAATCCTCTTGCTCACTACGTTCCTTGCGCAGCTCATTCGTTACAGCTAGTAGGTTCGACCGCTGCAGAAAGTAGTAGTAGTTCTGTTGAATATTTTGCCTGGCACAGCAAATGTACAACTTTTTCCATTCATCTACACACAGATGGGAAATTCTCTTGTCGCAATATGACAAAGAATGTTTGACAGTCAAGACCCTTTCGAAAACTCGCTGGAGTGCAAGAGCAGATGCCAGTAAAGCCATGCACAAGTCATATAAACAAATAATCGCAGCGTTACAAGACATCACTTCAAACGAAGAAAATAAAAAAAGACGTACGACTTGAAGCCAAACAACTGATAGAGAAGCTCCAGTCTTTGGAAAATGACCATGATGATTTGTTTTTGGAATAAAGTACTCATGAAGTTTCATGACATCAGTGTACGACTTCAATCTGAAGATGGAGACTTAGATCAGACAGCACTTTCGTACGAGCTCCTAGAGTCTTTTCTAAGTTCATTAAGAAATGAGGAACAATTTTCTAACTTTGAAAGTGAGGCAAAGCTTATGTGCAATTCTCAAGAGTACAAACAAGACAATACAAGGAAAAAGAAAACCAAAAATCCCTTTTGGAGAAAGCAAAGAGGGGCACACTGAGTTTGATGGGCGGAAATCATTCCTGATAAATTGTTACTACAAAGCAATTGATACACTCCTAGGGCAACTAACAAGGAGAAAAAATCAATTTATGTCACACTACGAGACTCCTTCAACTTTTTATGGAATTTGAATAAAATTGAGAGTTCAATCTTGAAGGAAAAGGCAACAAAGCTAATGAATGAATATTCAACAGACCTAGATGATTCATTTCCAGATGAGTGTTTGTATCTTCAAAAATTTTTAAAAGATGATAATACATTCTATGAAGAGGAAAATGTACTGTCAGACAGAATGGAGGAAAAGAAGAAAGTCAAACCGACCGGGACTAAAGCCTACAGGCTATTGAAACATGTAAAAACCCTAAAAACTTGAATCTCTTTTTCCGAACGTGGAAGTGGCATTGCGGATCTTCTTGGAGCATGGCGGTGTCTAATTGCAGCGGAGAAAGATCCTTTTCTGCTCTTACTCGAGTCAAGAATTATTTGAGGTCGACTCTACGGCAAGAAAAACTCCAGGCACTCGCTCTCTTATTTATAGAAAGTGACTATGTACAGCTCGTTCCGTTTGATGACTTGATCGATGCGTTTGCCTCATCAAAAGCACGGAAGAAAAGACTTTGTTTAATCAGGGAATATATCGTCATGAGAAAATAAAAAGTTCTTTCGTTAACAGTAGGCCTAATAATTTTATAGTTCTAGCTCATTCTTTGTTATTGTGATTAAATGTTCAAGTCACCAAGTTGTATACCAAAGTCTAATGTCATTTCTATGTAACATAATGTACTTGAATAAACCAGAGAAAGTTGATGACCAATTTGACCATGTTCATTGATTTATTATAAATCCTTTTCAGTGATTTACAGTTAAAACGCTAATTAAACAGGCTATACGTAGCTACTAAGCTTTCTTATTAAAATGGACAACAATAAAATCTCCATTATTATGGCAGCATTTATACTGAAGTAAGAGATAAAATTCACATAATTTTAACAAACCTTAAAATTACAGTATGCATTTTAATTTATTTTGAAAAAAATAAGCCTACAGATTTTTTGAAAGTAACATTACAAAGTGCTGATGAACTTTGAATTTTTGTGACTATTTAATGATAGTAATCTACAAAAACAATGTATAAGAATTAAAAAACTCATGTAAGGTTTGGCTGTAAGCTAGGACACATTTTTGTATGTCCTACAAAACCAGTGGTAAATAAGAACCCTTGATTCTCTTTAAAGAATGTTACCTACAAGTCTACAACAATAGACCATATTCCATTTTAAAGATACAAATAAATGCTCAGCAGTAAGCATCCTTTCCCTTTGCAAGTTTGCACTTTCTATAATTTTTGCTGTTTTTGTTCGTTTGTTTGTGTGTTTTTAGGAAATGACAGCAAACAGCATAGTTCTTATAACGTTGAATTTGAACATATTACATAGCAGTTTATACATACATGTATCATTAGACCTTTGAACAATAATTAAAGTTTATAGTTAGTTGCTGAATGTTGTTCTTTTCCTAAAGTTTAATACTCTAAATGGTCTCTCTCTGTAATGGTCTTTAAATTTAAGTAAGTGTTGAAATTTTATTACAAAAAATAATAATATGGCCGCTATACAGCCAGAAACACTTTTTATTATTGAAAATTGACAGAGGGAAGCCGGCCGGAAACCGTTGGGGGGGGGGGCGAAGTACAAGATAGCCTACGGGCGCCAAAAACCTTAATCGGGGCCCTGAGCACAGGAAACACAAAATTACAAAAGGGGAACTTAAGGTAGTTAGTTACATTCAGTAGAAACTGAACATTTAACATAGCAACACTAAAAAAATATTGATTTACAAAAAAGGGTTATAAGAAATCATGTATCAAGATAATTAATAGGCAGAACGAGTAATTAAGTTTGTTTATGAGAGATAACCAATACTATAGAGATAATAAGTGGTGTTGATTAAGTAATAGGCCCTATCACTGTTGGGGTGGGGGCTATGGCACAGGTAAACTACCAACTGCTTTCAATAAAAAACAAATATATCCCTCAGTGTAGATAACATTTCCATTTTAAAGAAATAGCCATTTATTTTGGCTATCTATCAACTTAATAGTGTATAATGATGCAATGTATTTGGAATTTAAATTTAAGATTTTAACACATTTTTAGCTTTATGTTTATATTTGTAAATAATAATTGTAGTATATATTTATAAGTTTTTCTTTCTTAGATTTTCCTCTTAAATAGTTTCAGGCGAGGGGATAAAAAAATTGCATTGTAAACAAATGGTTATTTTTAATAAAAAGTTTGAATTGAATTGAATACACAACAATGTAGCGTGGTCACTCTTAACTCAGCTGTCATCTAATATACTGATATAACTGATAATCTCATAAACTATAACAACAACTATCTAAATGTAGGTGACCATTGAAGATTAGAAATATAGTCTTATTTGAATTAAATAAGTTGATTATGAAAGAAAGACAATACAGTAATTTAATTATTAAAAGTCTGAAAAACACTGGCATTTTCGGGGGGAAATCGAAGATATTGCCAGTGCTAGTGTTCAGAGAGTTAATAATTTGAAAAATTTCACCAACAATATTTAGCTGAAACATTTGAACACATATCTGATTCCATTTGTTTCTTATATATTTTCAATTTATTTTTTTCTTCCTAATCAGTTCTGTAGCATTAATGGTTACTTTTTTCCTACCACACTTCTAACTAAATTGCGTGATGCAGTTATGACGGATTTTCCTGATGTACATGCGCATTGTGATTGATGAATGCATCGTTTAGATTAGAAGTAGGAAACTGGAAAAGGCAGTCTAATCAAAAACAAGTCTCTTTTTTTTGGAGGAGGACTGACTTTGTCTCCAATTGGTTCCAATGTTTTGTTTTGATAACAGGAAGAGCTGAAAATGCAATTTACACTAAATAGTTTGAATTAAAAGAGAGAAGCATTTTTAAAGCTTTGTTTTCAAAATCTATGAAAGGCCTTGAAGTCCAAGAATTAAGCTACCAATTCAAATCATCCGCTAAAAAGGTTAATTTTGCTAGCCACTTTGTATCTCGGAAGTAAAAGTCCATGTTTAACTTCTAACTTCCTCTCTTAACTCAAGCAGTTTACATAACACTTTACCCCTTGCTAACCATTGGATCTCTGTATTAAGAGAGGTTACACCCCACATCACCACATACATTCCCCCCCAAGTCAGAACATACATTCATGAGTAGTCTTTAAATGGGAAAACTATTCTTAATGGTATTATTGTGTTCACAAGGATTGGTAACACTTTATTATTGGGATATAAAGATAATTGATACACCCAAAAACTAGGTGTAGGTGTTTCTCCTTATTAGATGCTTTAGGAACGAACTACTGGATGTATATGAAGAGGAACTCAGTAATTTCATTTCAATTTGTTCCTTATTATACAAAATTATGATGTTTCAGATTTTACCTATTGAAAATGCTATGAAAAATCCAAAGCGATTTTTAGGGTTTACTGGAATTCTCAATTGTGCCATGGTAATTGTTGTGAGTTTATCTCTCACAATGGGAGTGTTTGGTTACGTCAAATATGGGGACAAAGTCCAGGGCAGCATCACTCTGAATCTTCCAGATACCATGTGAGTAGAAACAATGTTTAAGTTCACAAAATTCTACATTTTTTGTGGATTTTTATTGTAATTTTAATTTTAGCAACACCTGAGAAATGACATTTCATTTTTAGAAGTAAGATATAATTTACTAAAAAAAGTCTATCTATTCATAGGTCTGCTGTGAACATACAGACACATAGAAATTTACCAAATTTGAAATGGACATGTAGTTTATGAAGACCTGTATATGTTTCTTTTATTTTTGTGTCTTCTTATCTTAGAACCATGTGTTTTGTAATGGTCTGGGACCAAAATTATAAAACATATTGCTGTAATGGTTTTGATTAAATTTGAACAACTCTGGAAAAAATCAAACTAGAACATACAGTAAATATAATATTGTTGTTCTAATTTTTGTAAAATCTGGCATGTAAATGTAATTAACATACAGTATATAGGCTATTTAGAGAATTATGCAGAGAGAGGCAAGACAGGCCACTCGTCCACGATGTTCTAAACCTTCAGCTGAACCGAGAAACCCACTTTCTTCATTTTCAAGAAAACACTTTTTTTCAAAATTATTAATGAGATTTGGTTCGACGTTTGAAAGTCTTTAAAAATTTACCTCTTTGGGGTCGAAATATGGGGGATTTCATTAAACAAGAAGGTAGGTTTCTCGGTTCAGCATCTATACATCGCGTATGGGTGGTCTGTTTCACTCTGTATAATTTATTTTTTGTAATACAAGAAATTATGATTTCTATTTCATGTTTTGCTCTATACAAAAATTTTATATTGGAATGTTGTAGGTGATTAAATATGCTTAATGAAAGAAAGTAAATATCTCCAAATGATCTACCTACCTATCTTTTAAATATATCTATTAAATAGGCCTTTACAGATTTTGAAAACTAAGCTACATAAGTTACATCTAAAAAAATATGTCTTAACAATTATTTAATTTTGCTTTTGTATTAAAATGAAATTAAAACCAACGGAGGCCGAAAATCCAGAACTCTGGTTGTGTAAATTTGTTATATCAGTACCATGTTTTAACACTATTTGTTACTTCTCCGAAGAGTACAAATTTATATTTCTTTTTGTTTGTCAGTAATACAATATCTATTTAAGTTAGTAATAATTAATTATTTTTAATCATGACTTTATTCATCTTAACTTTCTTATTTTATTTTTAATTTGCTCTTAAAATATATTGTAAAAATAGATCATTTGTTTAATTGTATTTATGGTTGTAAATAATATTCATTTAAATCATTCAACAGAGTCAAAATCTTATTGGTGTTTTATTTTATGTGTTGATTTTATTCCAGAGCATAAATCATGACAAAACAGCTACTGCCACTAGCATGTACATTTTATAGGTATATACAACTCTATATGTTCTGGGTTTATTTATAGACTGGCTCAGACGGTAAAGGTATTGGTCGCTCTCGCCATACTGTGTACCTACGGACTTCAGAACATAGCAGCAGCACAAATTATATGGAAGGTACTGCAGCCGAAAATACCTAAAGAAAAGGAAGATTTTGTGTACTATACCATGCGGGTTCTCATAGTTTTAGGGCACGGTAAGTAAAGAACCCACCTTACATTGTTTATTGTTTGTAATTCCTTTTTTTACAATAATTATTAAACCAACCTATCTCATTCTAAATTCTTGAAACTCGATTTAATGCTGGAGTGAAAAGATAATGAGAAATGTGTAAACAAAGAAGTTCTGGTTTATCAGATGTGTCAACCACACTCATGACCCGCACGTTGGAGTATTACTGGGTGATATTTTATTCATAAACTTGTACTTGTACTTCCCGTATAAAAACAAAATGGAACACTATTGTGGCACTTGAATACAGATAACAATATTAACCCGCCGCCATATTCGAGATAAAGGTATATCGTGCAATGTTAGTTTTGTGCACAACCGCCACGCCCGAGTTACCTTGTTTTACCTTTGCTTGCTTGCGTGACGACAGTTGGCGTATTATGTTATTTTATGTTTATGTTGGGCCCTATTTAGGTCGTAGGAAAAATCGCTTTCCAGGTAGTTTTAGATCTTAGGATATTAATATTAATTAAACTAACTGGATGTCATATTCATTGTATCCCGTGAGACTTCTTCGGAGGATTTGCATATTTTCTATTTGTTGAGTTCCTAAGTGTTGTTTGGTGTTTATTTATAGCTGAGTAAATAAGGGAATAACGTAATCATTTTATTTTCACCCCCTTATTGGCATAACAAATCTTGTTTTTAATATTTACTACAAAAATGATCTTAAAATGCCTTTTTTAATGTTGTGTGAAAATGGGAACAATAATCGACGCTGCAGGATCTTAGTACAGAACTACACTTGGCGCTCAGGTATCGCCGTGAACCTGATCTCAAAACAAAGCATTTAATATACAGTGTCCTCCAAAGTCAGGATTGTTTCATAACCTCAAAAGTAAGTCCCATTATCTGAAAATATCCCCAAATTGTAATTCCTTTGGTCAAACTTTCTAGAAATGACACGGATAGCCACTGACTTTTGAATGACTCTGCATAGTTGTAGAGAAAGAAACGTTTTTGTACATTAAATGTAACTGAAGTGATTCTGTACTACTCTATTTAACAAATTTGACTTGTTAAGAAATATTGCAAACAAATACGCTCAGTAATAAACATTTACAGCAGCTTAAAATAGCTATACTGCCTTTATAGAATGGCTTTCATTAGAAAACTACAAAAATTGTGTTTTATTTAAAATGGATCTGAATTTTAAATCTAGGTTAGATTTTAAATTTAAGAGTTCACATGATATCTCATAATGAAATTAAACGTGAATATTTATAGAAATAGACGAGTTAATTATTTAAAGTATTATCTAACAAACATTTTGATGTTCCTATTATTTTAAATATTTGTGGGTTGTAAACACGAGTAGGTATTTTTTTTAACTAAAGAATAAATTTTTAAATGTCATAATACAGTCTCAAACACAAAATTGTGTCATGCAGTTTATTAAGCACATTTTGTAAACTGAATAAATTTTCTGTAGTAACGCCATAGGACAGCTATATTGCATACAAAAATAACTCATGTATTAGAAGCCATGAACTCGCTAGAACAGTAAATGCTGTTGTGTATGAAATAGATAACTAAACCATATATACCAGATAACCAAGCTCATCCATCCATGGTGAGCAGTCTCACTGACATCTATTCTGTTCTTACATCAATGATTTAATATTTTACTAAAACATGTGCATAATGGACAAAAGATATTATTAACTATTTATATAACTATGGACTTCTCTTCGATCTCAACGTTTATTTATTGGTAACATCAGAATTATATAAATATATAAGTTTATAAATAGATGGTATATCAGAAAACAGGTGGGAATAGCATTTTCTCTAGAAAGTCGTAAGTCGAAGAGTCAGAGATCTTAAACTTTATTAATAACAGTAATGGTATTACATGATGTTTAGATATTATAAACCTCAGTGCTGTTAGAAGTATTATTAAAAATAATTAATAATATAAGCAAACATGCATTTAGAACCAAATAAATGGTATAAACTATACTAAGGATAGTAATATGTCGTTAGTGGTAGTACTATTATTACGATCGTTTTTGCGCTCATTCGAGCTTGATCATTTTGTGTCCATGGATCTACTACGGCGTTCACGTAGTGTCGAATTACGTATTTGTTTGGGCGGTGGTCGTTCAAGCTTTATTAAGCTCATTTCTTCTTCACTGATTCGTAAAGAATCGGGCTGCGCAGTTGTTCGTGCACGGCCATCTTTACTCAAGTTGTGTTGCGATCGTTATGTTGCGTAGGTCTACGTATTTGCTTGTGACGTAGCCATTCGTGTTCAACATTGCTTTTGCCACTAAAATTCGTGCTTTGTCAAAATCCGTTTGTAATACGAGTGTTCGTGCTACACCAATGCGTGCCTTTATTTCCTCATCGATCGTTGCTCTACCTTATCAATTGACGTATTTGCCAGAGCCGCTGTCCTTCGTACTTCACAAGTTGCGTTTGCACTACTGTTGTCCTTTATTAGTCGAGTTATATTTTATTGTACCATATCGCGATCTTTCATACCGCGTCTTGTAGCGTAATTACGAGTCACTTTCGCTCGTGCTTCACAAGTTGCGTTTGCACTACTGCCGTCCTTTATTAGTCTAGTTATATTTTATTGTACCGTATCGCGATCTTTAATACCGCGTCTTGTAGCGTAATTACCAGTCACTTTCGCTCGTGCTTCACAAGTTGCGTTTGCACTACTGTTGTCCTTTATTAGTCGAGTTATATTTTACTGTACCGTATCGCGATCTTTCATACCGCGTCTAGTGGCGTAATTACCAGAGCCACTTTCGCTCGTGCTTCACAAGTTGCGTTTGCACTGGTGTTGTTCTTTCTTCAAGCTATATCTTTCACCGCTATCGTTCATACCGTATCGACAGTGGCGTCTTTGCAAGTCCCGCTGTCGTTTGTTCTTCACATTGCGAACGCACCATTCTGGGTTGGATCTTTATTTATTTTACTTGTTAATTTTGTTTGTGTCTTAATAGTCCAGTTTGTTATGCGTTGCATTGCGGTGCATATTTTGTTAGTATCAAGTACTAGTTCTACTTTAAACGCGCTACTAAATTGAAATGAATGTGAACAATTTTGTCGGTATTATCCATCCTTTTTCAAGTAAAAACCATCCATTAACACAATATATTTACATTATTATCACATTATTATTAGAATATATTATATTTACTAAAAAATACAATCTATATTTATTCATTTAGTTTATCCTGAATAATTTATATCTAATAAATATTATTGAAAAGTCAGTATCCTCCTTAAAATTACTAAAAAGGTCTTCAGGTAATAATTTTAACAAATTTTAATAAGAAACTAAATAAATGCGCAGTGATCTCCGCTGCCGTAATACCCCAGCTCGCTCCTGTGATCTCGTTGGTGGGGGCGCTGGGTCTGCCCCTGCTCGGGTTGGCAATGCCAGCTCTCCTGGAGACGCTCACCTTCTGGGAGGATGGGCTGGGGCTCTGGCGCTGGCGTCTCTGGAAGAATATCCTGCTCGGGTTGGCAGCAGTAGTGGCGTTGGTCAGTGGCACTTGGGTCAGCTGCCTTGAGATCACCGAGGCGTACAGTTGACACACTTCACATTTAAAAATTATATAAATATTTTTTATTTCTTCTAGTTACACGTCAATTATACCTGGTTGTTAAAACATAACGAGAAATTCCGTTGAACTAACTTTGAGAAAGAGGTCAGTGCTTGGTAGTGCTTCCGTTCGTAGGTTAGAATAATGTGTACTGACAAATAACTTTTTGCGGTTATTATTATGCGGTAGTATAGTCTATATGGAACACGATTTTCATAATAAAATTTAACAGTAGTTCATGACCTTTAAGAAATAACATTTTGGACCTACTGGTAACAAAGTAAAACATTTAATTTGTTTTTAATTTAAGATACAAAAAAAGTTTTCATTCTGTATCTGAGAAAATTAAAGCCTTTTTCAAGCCAAATTTCCCTGTAGGTTAATTAGTGATTGCTATCCTTCGTTTTTACCCATAGAATTTCTCCTATAAATTTCCCTCGAGGTTCTACTTTTTATATCAGAACAAATTGACGAGTATTTTATTCAAATTTGAATCTATATTTAATGCGCGCAACATGAATGGAGTATATACCATACAAGATGACAGCTTTAATTATGAACAAATCTTTATAATGTGGAATACTACTTGAACTTCCATATCTTGATATGAAAGTGAATCAGTTTTTCAAATTTAAAAGCACGGTTTTGTCAATAAATCAATTGAGAATAAAATAGAATTTCACTAATTATTCATTAATATTTACACTTTTAATTTTTGGAAATAGAACGAATTTGGATTTACATAATAATTGCAATAAATAATTATCTTTTAATGCAACCAGTGGGAAAATGTTTATATTTAACTAACGACAGGAAACCAAAGGAGGAAATGAAAGAAAATGGCAGGGGAGAGGAGTGCTAGGAGAAGGGATCTAGTACTTATATTACTCTTTAAATCTCCCAAGTCCCATATCCTTGAGATGAAAGGACTGTCTACCCCCGCACAGTTTTGGCAGCTCTGGTGCTTATCTTTTTTATGTACAGACTTCAAATAACTTGCTTTAAGATCCTAAGTAGGGGTTCCACAATTTGGCTGAATTGTAAGATCCAAAAGTATGGGGATTCTCAAGTCTTAAGATTAACAAAACAGGATAAAGCCACTGCCAGTCCTGCACACTCAGCACCATGACACTTACTGTGGCCACCATATTATGTTCTATGGCAATTTCACGTTAGATGCAACATGTATGATACCCAGTAGCTAAATGTTGTCTTTCTGATGTGGTTATGAATCCCATTTATTTGATTACGGAGAACTGAACATAATTCCAACTTAGGATTCAAACAAAGTTGAGTCTAACAAAGCTGTTAGTCCAGTGACTTGGCCTCAACGTCAGTTTAATGGTACTGTGAGTGCTCGTCCTATCACTTCTCCTGCTGATATTAGCTATGGTAATTGTCTCCACTGTCAAGAATTTAAACCTTAAGGAATTGGCTTCTTAATTCATTTAGATTGCAAAACTGGTATAACTCCTAGTTATACGAGATTTTTAACCTACCAAGTTCACTTCTGGCTGGATTATACCTTCCGGCTGAATACACACTGGGCACACGATGTGTCACTTACATCTGCACAACCCTGTGGATGTCCAGGAGTGGTACATGTTGAGATATGTGGATAAAAAAATTGATCAGTAGGTCTAGTTTGCTGCGGAAGTTGACTGTTGGAGTGGGTGTTTAAGCCAAGTCTAAACATGAGAGAGCACTGTCCCTCATCCACTCTGATTGGGAGAGGCAGGAACTTAGCTAGCCTCCCCTTCTTCCAAGGAAACACGACTGAGATATGGTGTCCGCTAACCATCTCCATGGCGGAAGTAACGTGGGAAAACATCTCAACAGAAGGCGGCTACTACACTCAATCTTACCTTTCCTGAGTCGCTCTAGAAGTAAGCGCAAAGATTCTGGAGTTAAGACATTTCGACTTAGTGTTCTGAGAGGTTTTCATAGATTTTTGTGTTAAAAGAAATTAACAAAAGTAACCTATCAAATATCAAACCAGGGATACAGATGCAAGAGAGGGAATGAATGTTGCGTAAAAAAAACTTGTAGGTACGTCTTTGGACAATAGGATCCATCAGCGCACTAAAGCAAATTTTCTAAAGAAAAATCGAAATAGTTTATCATTTTGACAAATTTATTTTTTAAGAGGTATTGTTTATAGTTGAGAAACGTGTTTTGACCCAGCAAATAGAAAATTACTGGCAATAAAATTACATGCTTATTTGTTGTCCAACCTCTATGCTCATTATGAAAATAAATGCTGTCGCCTAAAGTAAGTAAAAAGTGTAGATTTTGTAAAATATGAACACATTTTGATATAAACATATTTAATAAATGCATTTAATATAATACAGGTATGAAGTAGAGTTGTAAAATGAGTTAAGTAACTTGGTCACTGCAGGGTTAGAGAAAGGAGCATTGTGCAGCAGAGGTTTATAGACAATAGACTTGAGTCCAATTGTATTCCAATCCACCGAAACAATAGTCTCATCTCCTATGCAACCTCCATACCTTGTCAATTCCATCTTGTACCTTAAATTCAGGTACAGTTCAGGTATTACATATTCCGTTGTATGTGGCAAATGTGCTCACAAATACAATGTATCTGCATCTGCACACAAAACCATTTTATTGTATACTAGCTGTTTCCCGCGGCTTCGCACGCGTCTCTTAAGCTTTGCCCGTATATTTCTTTGCCTTCAAATAGTGTTTGGCTATTTAATATACGTAACTGTGTCGTAATTGCAGTTTATAATGTGCAGGCGCTTTGATAACTTTTATATCTTGCAGTACAGCCTGGTGGTGAGTTACATCAATGGGCATTGCATATAAACCTTCTACATAGAAAAATACAAATAAATACAAATTTTCATAGTGATCGGTCCAATAGTTTCTGAGTCTATAAAGGAGAAACCCACAAACATTCATTTATATATATTACTATGCTTTAAAACTATAAGTGTAGTAATTAAATTATATATAAATATATTTTTTGTCGCATTATATATGTTTACAAAGAACAGCTGATTAAAAATTTGAAAAGACTCTTTCACTTAATAACATATGTTTGCTGCAATGCATTTCTTACGGGTATTTCTGTAACCAGTGGGGCGGAATTCTGAATCGGGAAAGGGATAAAAAGTATCCTATAACCTTCTACAGATCAAGACGAACAAATTAAAAAAAAAATTAGGCGAATCCGTCCAGCCGTTTGTGAGTGATGCTGTTACACACGAACAGTTTCATTTTTATATATATAGATATGTGCACATCTTAATAGTACTATGAATTCATTTTACTCCAGAATTTTGGTAAATTTAAAATTTAAATTTGTTTACCGATTACATGTGAACTAACTTCTTATTTTATTTTGAGGAACAGCAAATGCAAAATATGCAATATTAAATAGTTAGTAATAGTAGTTGTTATTTAAATGATATTAGCCTCCTATTCAAATTAGCATAGAATTTCTGAAAAGAACTGAGTATTTATCTAGTTTTGAGTAAATAGCAAGCAAGAAATAATAATTGACTGGAAACTCATAATTAATTTAAAAAATATGTATTCACTTTGTTCACGTAAGAATCGCTTTAGGAAATATTATAATTTAAGTAAACATTTTTAGTAGCTATGATCGATCAATGTCTATATAGATTAAACAGACACTTTAGATACATGGATTGTGTTTTTTACATAAAATTATATTTAATTACATGCATAAATCAATACACAATGGAGTCATTTTGTTGTTAAGATTGTTTGATTGTTCTGAATCAAAGCCCTGTAAGAAGTACTTTCCTAGAGACAAAAACACAACACATTTTTATCACAGTCTAGAAATTATATCGGTTTAAACTACCACTTTTAAACTACTGATTCTGTACCCAACTCAAGCGTAAATAGTTGAAAACAAATACATAAATTTTTACAGTAAGCATATGGATTATGATTTAAGTGAATAATATATTTTAATGAATTATCACAAAGAAATTACAGCATCTTAAACGTCCCATGGAATTTCAAGCACAAATACCATGCCAAATGGCATCCGCTCAAAAACCTCGACTTGTAATTTGAAGCATGATGAAATCGACGAACTGTTACAAAAGCAATGTTACTGAGAAATAATATTCTAGTCTAGAAAAAATAAACCGCGGAAATGTGGTTTAAAAATAATAATGCCAACGATGCCCTAAAAACTTCATTGATGGAACATCAACATCCAATCTTCGCGTTGTGCCGATAGTAGATAATACCACTGAATTCAGCTCACGTTTGCATATGTTGTACATCACAAATACACTTCTGCAAAATATTTCTTTTTAATTGATCTCAATAAGTTTCAACGCTATTAAAAGAATACACCTAAATGTTAACAAGATACGATCAAACTAACAGCCTATTGGTTCTTCAAACAAACTCACCCGCGGAACTCGACCTTGGACACAATCAAACCTAATAAACATTTATATTTCTTTCTCTGTATCTAGGAAAAGTCAATTGTTTGATGTATTTGTTTGGATACTATATGTTGGTGTCTTCAATGTTTTTTATCTGTGTTTTCTTAAAATGTGATTGAAAAGTGAGAAAACATCAAGCTGATTAGTTCAAGAAACGTATTTTGATTCCTTAATTGTTTCATCATATATACATGAGCTTTAGAAAATATGCTATATACAACGATTAAATAGTTATAAAGGAAAAAAATAATATTTATTTATATAATATTTGGGGCTAGTGGCAGAAAAGATTGTAATAAATATTACTTAATATTGTAGCTACTACTTTTGAATTTTGCTATGCCAACTCTCCTTCATGGATATGATTATTCCAAGTGGATCTCTCTCACCAGCTTAGACCAAAATTAAGCTAAATGATTTCCAGGTCGTTTGCCATTTATCAGCCACGAAATGGTTTGTGGACTTAACATTTATGTTGTCAGTGAATAAGCTCTCTGACTTAGCTTTAGTGTCATAAGACAATTAGAGTTGTTCATGAACTAAATTTGTAATCTGATACCTTTAAGACACACAACATGGTGGTTGTGATTCCTGACTTAGGCATGCCACAACGCTATGATATGATTTGTTTATTTTAACCTAGTTTGTACTTATATGTTAGGTTAGTTATTTACCTGAAGAAGAGATCAGATTGCAGATCTCGAAACGTAGTGTTACTGATTTCTTGTTTCACTGAACGATGGCAAATGTCCGGAAAAATCCTGTTTCCTTCACAGTATGTCTTTGCGAAACATCTTATAATTTCTACTGAGGTGTAAATTACTCGAAGAAAAATTATTTAAAATAAAGGGTACATTTTATTTTTGATTGAAGAACTAAAATATAATTTACTAATAAAAATGTGTAATATTTATTTAAATATTGCAATGCCAACAATCGCCCTTTGTTGTACGATTCTTGTAGGTGTTTTAATGGTATATATTAAGTCAAGGCAATCAATTCTGCCACAAGTTTTAGTATTATTTAGGTTACTTTTTTACCCTTATATGAATGATTTGTGTCTATTTATGATAACTTTGAAGTGTAGGTTTGAGTTTATAGGTCTGTGGGTCATAATCATCACCAGAGACACAACAGATCAATTGTGTCCATATTAGCATTTATGTAATAGTTTGTAGTTTGTAAACATGTTACAATTGTTATATTTAGGAATTTGTAGTGTTAGTTATTTATTAGCGTATATGTAAAAAAGCATATTAGAAAATCGCTCTAAGTTAATTGATTTAATTATTGCCATTTACACCATATATTAGAGACATAACGAAACAACAAAACCCGCATCTCTATGAAAAATTAGCAATCAAAAGTACTGATAGAATACGATAAAATAATTTTATTAAAACATAGTACGAAACATGCAGTTCAAGGCCATGATTAAAGGAATGGTTAGATTTTAGTGAAGTATGACATGCCTGTGTCATTTATATATTCATAATGTGTCAATTTATCTTTTTTCAAATATTTAATTATTGACCAAAATTGTAATTGGCGTGACAAAACGTGAGTAGCGGACATTTATAACGACATTAAATTGAGACGGATTTATTGGGGAATTGAACTTGAGTTACCCGTACCACCTGCACAGCCCCAGTGCCCGTGACAGATGTTTGTGTGAACTCAGTTCATGGAGATAACCTTACTCGACTGACGCAAAGTGAGTGAGTCACATTCTGACTTACAGCATATCTTCTGTATAGACATTGTATATATATTCTATACTTAACCGTGAATAATGTATGAATGCATAGGTATACGATGGATGTCTAGATAGGACTGTTCAATGTAATTAAAATACGCAATAGCGGATTTGCATTCATTATAATATGCAATGAAATACAACTGTTATAACAACAAACATTGCGTAGGACGTAGGACAAGGTGTACGCCAGACCACGTGTCGTAAGAGGCTTCGATAAGTATGGAATAAGGGAAGTCTTATGGAGGGACAATAATTTAGCTTGAACATGACTATGAAGAAATTAAATTAAGCTCCAGAGTGTATTATTTGATACAAAGACGAGGTAACCTATAACTGCCCCAACATAAGTAATGTATAGTAACAGATATGATTTAACGGTATGAGAAAATTGCCGGCATTTTTCTACTCCGTTACATGAACGCTACAGACCTCGTGATATACTTCTTACCTGGAGGGTGGTATTATGTTCCCAAGAACCTCTGATGCCAGTTCTCTGAAGCAAAATACCTGTCTCTGCACCATACAGGACTTTCATATAGATGATGAAATATTCCAGTTAATGTTAATGTCTGTACTGACTACTGTCGGAAATTTGCTTTTTAATACCACACTGTAAGGGGGATTTTATTAGTTTTAGAAAACTTACAAGGGGTGTTTTATAAGATATGAGAGTACTTTTATCTTCTCGGGCTTGAGTGTTAGGGACTACTACTTATGACCATTTGGTATTGATATAGTATATAGTCAGATATGTGAGGTGCTTTTTGTATTATACAGGGTGTTCTGAAAAAAGGTGCCCATAAGTCAGGGCGTGATTCCTCACATCAAAATAAGAAAAAAAAGGTCTAATTAACATAGGTCCGAAAATGCTTAGTTTACCAAGTTATACAGGGGAGAAAGATTTCGTATGAATTTCAGTTCCCCTGCTGCAGACGAAGCCCTACGGGTATTTGTTGGCTGTTAATTAAGATGTACAATTTAGCGTACTTTATGTAAAATGAACTGAAAAATTGAATAAAACCGTTTCCAGACCTGTAGCTACAGTAATTTTTAAGATATGTGACGAAATACGCGAAACTTGGTCCCGAAAAACAAGTTACATTTAGGTTTGAAGCAGATTTACTATGTTAAATGTACAATAAACACAAAATATTTTTTCACGGTACTTGTAGAAAATTTAATTTCGAAGAGAAAGATGTAAAATAAGTCTATAATAGACAAACGCAAAACTTTAAAAAATAATCCTTAATTACATACAAAACGCATGAAAAATAGACAAAATCTGTTTAAGCTCTCTACAAATGTAATATTGAAATTAAAACAGCTGTTTTATTAAAACAAATTAATGAGTTTACTATTATTTTTTATCAAGTAAATATTTTTTAACAATCATACATTATCATACATAAAAAAGTTATCTGAATTATCATTCAACAAAAAGTTACACTTGTCCTAAAAAACTAACCACGTCACAGTAGATGTTCAAAATGTTTCCCCTCATTCAAAAATACAAGCATCCAGCCGTCTTCTCATAGACTGCCGAACTCTTTCGAAGATCCCAGGTGTCTCACGTATCCTTTGAATCCCGTTAACAATTCTTATTCGCAACTCTTAGGCGAGTCGTAGACAAGCGTCTTTAAATGTCCCCAATAAGAAAAAGTCTAGAGGATTGAGGTCAGGTGACCTTGCAGGCCATGCTACTGGGGCTCCTCGACCAATCCATCTGTTTGGAATATGCTTCATTTAAAAATTCTCTTACTTGTAATGTGTAATGAGCTGGAGCTCCATCCTGCATGAACCACATGTTGTTGCGTGTGTATAGTGGCACATCTTCGAGTAACTCATTCAGATTAGTCGTCAAGAAATGTAAATAATTTTCACCATTGAGCGTATCAGGTAAAAAACTAATAAAAATTTTATCACCCAGAATAGCAGCCCATACGTTTATAGAAAACTGATATTGGTGACGGTTCTCTGAAATAGCACGTGGATTTTCAATTGCCCACATGTGAGTATTGTGGGTGTTAAGAATAGCCATTCTTGAAAATTTTGCTTCATCAGTAAAGATAATGTAATTTTAAAAAATGTGGATTTCTGCACCTTCGGATAAGCCATTGGCATAGCTGAACACGAGGAAAGTAATCTCGAGGCAAAAGAGCCTGGACCCTTTGATAGTGATAAGAATGCAACTGCTGCTCGTGTAAAATCTTCCAGACAATTGAATTACTAACACCGAAATCCAAGGCTAGTTCTTAGTACTTCTTCCAGGATGATTCTCTATTTCGTCCAACACGCCCTCCTCCCCTCCAATTCAGCTGTACACGTTTGTACGTGGCCGTCCTGATCTACCAACTTTTCCAGATTTAAAGGTTCCCGTCTCGCTTAGCCTTCTATGAATGGAAGAAAACATTTTATGAGTCGGTAACTGTCTATGAGGAAAATGTTCCTGATAGAGTCGTCTAGCCTGACGGCTGTTGCAATGTGCAAGACCGTACATTAAATGCATGTCTGCCATTTCACCATTAGTGTACATAATATGTCATATTACCTGCCATGATGAATAAGATATTATTAGCTATCAAAAATTAACTTCAACGGCACTCGCACTAACTTGTATTAAAGTACAGATCAACACACGCACTTAATGAGCAATGGAAAAATAGCTGCTTGTAATGTTTATTTAAATTATTATAAACAATGTTACATTGTTAAAACATATGTTTTTAAATAGAAATTATTTTGTTTCTCAATCAAATATTTTATATAAAACAGCTGTTTTTAATTTCAATATTACATTTGTAGAGAGCTTAACAGATTTTGTCTATTTTTCATGCGTTTTGTATGTAATTAAGGATTATTTTTTAAAGTTTGCGTTTGTCTATTATAGACTTATTTTACATCTTTCTCTTCGAAATTTAAATTTTCTACAAGTACCGTGAAAAAATATTTTGTGTGTTTATTGTACATTTAACATAGTAAATCTGCTTCAAAAACCTAAATGTAACTTGTTTTTCGGGACCAAGTTTCGCGTATTTCGTCACATATCTTAAAAATTACTGTAGCTACAGGTCTGGAAACGGTTTTATTCAATTTTTCAGTTCATTTTACATAAAGTACGCTAAATTGTACATCTTAATTAACAGCCAACAAATACCCGTAGGGCTTCGTTGCAGCAGGGGAACTTGAAAATTCAGACGAAATCTTTCACCCTGTATAACTTGGTAACTAAGCATTTTCGGACCTATGTTAATTAGACCTTTTTTTCTTATTTTGATGTGAGGAATCACGCCCTGACTTATGGGCAACCTTTTTCAGAACACCCTGTATAAAGTACAAAATCTAGTTAGCGAAATCGATAGTGAAATTTCAATTAAAGTAGAAATCGATCATTCGCTTTAGTTATGCTGTGAGTTGAAATGGGAACGTAAAAAGGATAAAAATACCAGATTAATGATACAATTTTTTCGTACTTAACACGTGGCTTAACACACGTAACTGTCAGACAAGTTGTGTGTTAAGACATAATGGTCGGCCGTTCCACCTCAACCGGGAAGAAACCGGAAAAGACCTCAAAAGTTAGCATTTTCAGTCTCATATGGATTGATATCCAGTGAAAATTAATGGTATAGCGGAATTAACAGCAGCTGCTGGTAAAAGTAAGAGTTTTGTTTTGGCTGGCACAGTATTTACATTTACCAAGATGTAAACTCAATGATGCCAATTATAAATTAAATCCTGAAGTTAGTATTACGTTTTCAACTCGATCACACAGTAATAGAGTGGGAAGGAAAACATTCTCTCACTTCCGCTTGCATAATGTATTCTCGCACGTCACTCCAGTCACTGTTATCTCTAACACAGATTCACTTCCTGTTCTGACCTGAAACAACCAATAGTGTCCACAGGATTTCTATAATACAATGAATTATTAGCAGGCCATCTTTATTTTAGTTCCATAAGAACAATGTTAAACTTCTTTGATGACTTGATTTCTAGTTGTACAATCATGTGGGATGTCTCATTTTAAACATATACCGAATATGGATTCAAACTACTTTCAGTTTTCTCAATTTTTTTATTGAGAAGTCATTCATAAAAATAATCTCATAGCCTACTGTTTAGTTCTTAGTAGTTTCAATGCTCAACAAGTATGGATTTGACAAGAAAAATCAAAGCCTTTGTATTTGCGTGTTAATCATATCTTTAAAGTGAGATATTTCTCTTGATTCTAAGGTTATGGCGTAAAAGTGTTTGAAGTTTAACATTACTCTTATAGCGTAATGCTCAAGATAGCTTCATTACAGCCTGCACACAGTCGAGTTTTCAAGGATAATTCAATAAAAAGGAGCTCACAGCAGACAGTGTACAATAATTTGTTAGAGTAGTAAACCCTTCACTTGTGTACCGTGTTACCATCTGATTTTTTTACAAACCTGCAAATTAATCGTTATGTAACTTGTGTTTTTATCTGTCAGTCGAATGTTTCTTTAGGACCTGTTGGGTTGGAAATACCCGCAATTAAGATGGCGATCGACGGCGGCTGCTCGGAGTGGCGTGGCGTGGCGCAGCTTCCAAGGTGAGCATCTATTCTCGGGTGAAAGGAGATCAGAACAACTACTAACTGCAAGAATATATACCTTATATAGGTGCTATAGATAGCTTTGATTTGTAACGATTCCAGTGCCCTTGAAGGCTTCTAATGAAGTTTCCATAACAGTAATCCAACTTTTGTCTGGCCTGTGTCGGGGACTGTAGAGTGATGTACAGATTAAAAGGGAGCAATACCTGAAAATGATCTTTTAGTGAAATATTTTAGATTCTACGTTACTCTTAGCGAGTGAGAAAAAGGGGGTTTGAATAAATCATTACGTGTCTGAAAAAATGTATATAAAAATAAAAATTCAATGTTTGTTTCGATACTAGTAATACAGTTTTGAAAGGATAATAGGATTTCGAGCGTTTGATAACGCTATATTATGTTACTTTTGGTAACAGTCAGATACGATATACGTATTTTCTTTAGTAGCAGTCCATTACCAATTTTTGATTTAAGTGCATATGAATGTATTAAGTTTTTAAAATACCTTAATACAAGGGGAAATTTCAATCCTCAAAACGTAGTGTTATGTAACATATCAAGATGACAAAATTCCGAATCATATTTTCCTTACAAGCCATCCATCGAAAATAACAAGCATGAAACAAGGAATACATTTTGTTACCTAGCAGTTTTTTTTTGTTCACGGATCTTCTTTAGGGTTTCTAACTCGTTGTGGCAGCGTAAATATGGTCAAAAATGATGAACTTAGATTCATAGTATTGAACAAGGGGCGAAAGATACATTTGAACTATTACATAACTTAAATTAGTTTAGCTGACTTATACCAGGAAAGAGAAGCAAATATTTATGGAATAGACTGTTTTTTTGTAACAGTGGGTTATCCTCAAGTGAAGTTTGAAATATAGTTTGCCAAGGTGGTTCATTAACATTTGGTTATGGTATCAATAACATGCCGGCAATTCTACCAAGAATGCAAATAACAGGTCACCAAAAATAACGTACAACTCAATATTGTTGTCTTGGCACAATTCTATTCCATCTTTAAACTACGTGATTTAGGTCTAAATTCTATGATAGCATATGTATAACACCATAATAGGTTTTTATAATAAATAGTTTTGACGTGAATGCTGAGTTTTGCTCTAGTTTACCTTTCTCTTAGTGCAGCGTCTAATCTGATAAACGTCTGATTTATCCATTATGAATCAGACACTGTGACAGACTTTACTCCTGAAATCTGGAGTCATGTTGGTCTGAAGAGATCTTAGAGGTTTGGCGACGAAGAAGCTGAAAATGAACTCTTTACATTGTTTGAATATCAGATCCACATAGTCTATAACGTATAAAAATACAGTGTAATCTTAGTGAAGAGGCGTTCTCACTGCCTTATCAGGTGGAGAGTTGAGTGCACTGAGATGTTTCTGAGACGACCTCAGAGCACGGTGGAGCAGCCGAGTTGTTTACACATAACGTAGCTATAGTAGGAAGGGTTTATTTAATGTGAATGTCGAGTTTAGCTCCAGTTCACTTCTCTCTAAGCGCACAGTCTGGAGTCTGACGCTGTCACAAACTTGACTCCTGAAATCTGGAGTCATGTTCGTCTGAAGAGACCTCACAAACATGACTCTTGTGCTGACATTGACGTCATATATTCAAACTTATATTCAATTCTTTTAAAATAAGTTTGAAAACGTTGAGATATATGTCGACGTATTTGCAACGAAGCTGGTGTGATCCCAATCCAGTAATTGAGGAGTTAACCGTGAAGAGGTAAATTCCCGGTCCGAACTTCAGGTTTGCGTTGTAAGGTTATTGTTGAAGATGTGAATTCCCAATCCAGTCTCCAGCTGGCGAGATAGTGTAATCTGTGTAGAAATTGCATTCTCGATGCCCCCTTCAGTCTGATAAGGTTGTCAACGAAGTCGTTGTATTTCCAATGTCAGTGCTAGACTTGTGAAATGAACTTGTGTTGGATTTAACTCTAGAGCTCGTGTTTTAGTATTGCAGACGTGAGTCTAGCAACACAAAGTTTCCAGTGAAGACGTTGTTTGGTCATTATTAATCTGAAAAATGAAACCCCTGATGAACAATAAGTTTGAACAAAAGTTATCAAAACCTGATTACCTCTACTTTTATCAGACTTAATAATGTGGTTTAATATAAATTAATAAAGTTTGACAATGTGATGAATACTTGCTCAATTTCAATCTGATAATTTTCCCTAGTTCTATAATTTTGAACAATTTGATCGTAACCTTTGATTAACGAAATTTTGCCGGTATATACGGTATATTTCCAATACCACCGCGATTCTGGTGGGATTGGTTTGGTGGTCAGTGTATTTAAAATATCATCTGTTGAGAAAGTTTGTTGTATGATATTAACTATTATGGTATAATATACCAAATTGTCTTTAAAGTGCCGAAATGTGTATGTGGATTCAGTATGCCCAGTACAATTTTGATTTGAAATAGAAAGGTATCCGGCAAAGTTCATGTATTCTATAACCTCATTTTTGTAATTACTTCCTACAGGCTGAAACTTTTCAAAAGGATTATGTATGCTAAGTGAGGTATAACCGAGAGAGTTGAAGGAATTTGTTTTAGTTAGCTTATTAGAAATGCCTCAAACTCTACTGAAATACCTTTATTTATTGCCTCAGGTTCAATGTAAGGGTTGATTCCGTTTAACAGTGTCATTTATTTATTTTCGCCAAAGATTTAGATGTTGGCCACCAGAAAAAAGCTGACATGTATAAAAACACACGTATTAGGGAAGTAAATAACTTAATACAAGTAAACCAACTCATTGAGAAAAAAAAAAAAAAAAAAAAAAAAAAAAAAAAAAACAGTTTTCACATTATTTCCAAGGGAATTATTCGAAATGTATGACAATTCTGTTTACTGTGATTGATTTCTGTTTTATAATTCTAATCTTCGTTCTGAATATGTTGAAATATTAGTGATACAATGGATTGGGTTGCAATGCATCTTTAATCAAATCAAATGCATCTTTAATAGATCCATACATTTAAAACATCACAGGATCACTTATGATCATAACATATTCATAATCCATAGTTTAAATAATAATAATAATACAAACAAACAATGAACGTTCAATTACCATGCTTTGTGAAGTAAATAACAACTCGTATTCCAATTAAATATACATTTTTATTCATATTGCTTTAGTATTATCGTATTTATGAACAGTGCTATTGGTATTAAAACAGCTACTTAATCATTTAATTATATTGAAACAAATTAGTATACTCTATGAAAAAATTATACAATTGAGTTTATTATTTTGTATCAGTACTACGAGAATATATATTACACACACACACACACACACACACACATATATATATATATATATATATATATATATATATATATATGTAATCAGTATAAGTATAGCATAAACTGTTTTGCTAACAATTATTTAAAACACCCATTCCTTAAAGAGGACGATTCACAAGTTGGAAAAACGCTGTGAGAAATATATAACATAAACCCCACCAATAAGAATGTCCAGCGTATCTATTTCCAGTCCATACGTATTTAATGATGTTTTTGTAGCACCAGAGTCAAAATCATTTACTATAATACTACTATAGTTGTTGTTGGATGGATCTTAATAAAAATTTGAATGCACGTTCTACATGACACAATTTTACCCTGGATGGGATTTCCATAAGTTCTTTTTTTTAGATAAAGGGGTGGAGCCCTAGTTTGAAAAATATTTTATAAACAATTTACGCTAAATGTCTTGTAATTGAACGGATTTCAGTAAAAACTGGCATGAATTCCATAAAACAAGTAACAAACAAGTACAGCACATAACAGACATAAACGACTTTGAGCCTAAGAGGCGAAACCGTCAAGCCAAACTCCTTACATGCACAACCACTATAATAGACGTATTTTAGTTCCACACAATCCTTTTAGTATTTTAACCTTAACTGGTACGAGCATTCTTTATTATAAATGTTAACTAAGGTTGGTTGTAGGGAGGCCTACAATCAAGTCTTATAATATGTAAAATTATTCTGAAAACTTGTAATTCGATGGATTTTACCTCGAATTAACATAAACATTCTATAGAATAAATTGGAGCTAGCTTTGGAGCTAAGAAGGTGGAGGCATAGATTGTTTTATACACATATACTATAAATGTATTGGCGGCTGGATATATTTTAACAAAAAATAGCAATTTGTTGATAATCATCAAACAAGGTTGTGTCAGCGCCTTGAGACAAGAGGGCGGAGCCCTGGGGACAATTCTGCTATATGTACAAATACTTTGAATGCCTTTTGGTTGGATCAATTTCAATCAAAGTTGGCACGTTATATATTATAAATGGTAACCGAGTATGGATTTTTGGCATTCTATGTCAGCGAAATGGAGTCATAGAATACAACTATATTGTACATATGTTTAATCTAAACGCTTCGTGATCGGCTAATTACTCCTACAAGAGGGCTGACAGTGGCCGGAAACTGCAAGGGGACGATAGTGTGAGGGCTTCCACCAGAGTCCGAGAGTTGCCCGAGTCCTCGACTTGACAGCGGGAGGTGGGGTGGCAGAGGCCAAGAAATCCTAGAGATCAAGAGTTCCCATTACTCGAGATATGTTAGAGGCCTGAAGGTTCTAGAAAGAGAGACCTTAAGAGACCGGGAGTATGGCAGGGGCCTACCATAAGCTTAAAAGCTGAAACTTTTCAAGAGGCAGTAGCTGCAAATGGTGATATCCTTTAGATGCCTTGGGCTGTTTTTCCAGAAGCCGGGAGGTCCTAGAGGCTTAGAGCTCCCAAAGGCCAGAAAGTGCAAAATGTGAGAAGCCGGGACCTGTCAGAGATCTGGGGCTGTCTAAAACCGAGATTTGCCAGGGGATGCAAGGGTCTAGGGGGTGAGAGCTCCCAGATGCCGAGAGGTACCAGATCCCGGACTTGCTAGAGGACCTACCTGAGGTCAGGAGCTTATAGAGGCTGAGAGGTCTTGAAGTTCCAAAATTATGAAATTGACAGAGAGCGTAAGCTCTCAAAAGTCTCTACTGTGTTTCAGAGTTAGTTAATGAAATGAAAAATGTCTTTATTGAATACAACGAAAAATATACTCAATTGGCGAGTTTAGGACTATTAAGTCCTTTCTTACACCTAACCATAAATTAATAAACTATACTATTAGTGTAAAACAAGAGTCACAATATAGTCTACATTAGTATTTTACATTAAAAAATTATAATCTATATTTATATAAAATAATAAAATGAAATAAAGATTCTATATGAAACTAAAAATAAATAAATAAAATAAAACTTACAAGGAAATTAAGAGACATTTACCCATCACCATTCATACAAAGCCATCGTCCCATACCCTACGCCACGATATCGTCAACCCGACGCGGCCTGAAACAGATGGTCTCTAAGCATCCCTGAAACCGCTCCCGACTACGAATACCTCTGATATGATCCGGGAGATAATTCCAGAGTTAACAAGCAGAGACTGTGAATGGTTCCCTGTAAATAGAAGATCTATGAACAGGAATAGACAACAGAGAGGCTCCACGTCGAGTATTCCAATTGGTTGTTTCAGAAATGAAAGAAAAGCGTTCAGACAGATAAGAAGGGGAATAATCGTTATACAAATAATCATTAATGTACATTCTTGTGACTTTTACGGAGCCAAGTAATTTAGTGTTCTATTTTTATTATCCCAGCCTTATGAACTGCAACGGAAATCTATCTAAATCAAAATCTTGTGCCCGGTAAGGCAAAACTTGTTGGTATTTATGTTTGTCTTATGTGTATCAGGGATACATAAAGTAATATGGTTACGCAGTGTATAATGGATTAATTATTTGGTAATTAATACACTTCGCAATAAAACAATCTAAATACAAGTTTTGTATTCTTATAATTCAAATAAATTGATATAGATACGATATAACTATAATAAAACTAGTTTAGTTAGCATATAAAGTTATTGTATTGAGCATTTCCATTATTATTTACTACGGTGTGGTATTTGTAATATTCTTGTTTGCTCGAGATTCGTGTGATGTTTTTAGATTAAGTTTTTTGCGTATAGAATAACGAATTCCAATTAAAATGTAAATATTTCAGTGAGAAAGCTTGAAAATACAAACTTTTTAAAACCAACTTCATTGCATTTCGTCAAAAGATTGAATTCGTGGACTGCCTGTCAGCACCTGTGTTTGAATACAAAGCTTCCGTTTTCATATTTAAACCTGTAATTCCATTATTCCTTATCGAACACCTTTTTAATCAAACTTCAGTATTGGAAATAAAAGTTTGTCCAAAGTAAGTTTATTTATGTTTGTAAATTAACTAAGAAAACTTTTAATACGGAGTTGTCTCTTTAATTATTTATGGTTATATAAGAACTTTTTATGTGATATGGATAATACCTATAATATTGTGGACAATACTGAACTGAGAACACAGTATGTACAACTACAAACAATTTAAATACAAATATAGTTCATCCTTTATAAATGAACAAAGTACACAGTAATGTGTTATTAAACCATTAAAGAGGTAATATTATAAGACAATTATTATATAGCCCACGTATTAATTTTGAACTTAAAACCCAAGTGATTATATTAATTAACTAATTGTGTGTGTGTGTGTGTGTGTGTGTGTGTGTGTGTGTGTGTGTTTTTTTTTTTAGAAGGATCCGGCAGGTCCTTCTTAAAATCATGTCATTGTCCGTGTGTACAAGAATTCTTGATAAAAGGGCCCTAGATACGTGAACTTTGATACATGGGTTCCTATCAGTACAAGAAAAACCCCTGTTGATTTTTTGGCAGTCTATCTCTTCTAGGAAAGACTATAGGCCTATATACGCTATATCGTTGTCTCTTTGGTAACGCTTTAGTCTAAATTATTAATTTTTATCTTTGCTGAATTTTATAAGAAATAATACTATACAAATGTAATGACTGATTTCTAGTAAGGATACAAATATATTTTCCTGGTCCCTTGAATATATTTTAGGACGGTGATATAAACATCATGAGTTCGTATTCGTGGCTGAAGCCTTTAGTACGGAATTTATTTTTTTCTTATAGTTATTATGGAGAATTATTACACATTTTAAGGAAATAAGCAGTTTTTTTATCAAAATTAACAAAATAATTTTGAACTAGAAGCAATCAAATGTGTACGGATAGGTGATTTGATTCCCCTGCCTTCCGCACGACAGGAGAAACTAATACCATTAGACCACTGAGCGCAGTGCCGAGAGTGAACTCGGTGATTTTCACCGCTTTACCGTTGCTCTCGTAATTGTTGCAGTGGACTCGTCCATCCATCAAATCTCACTGAAATTTTAGAGAATTTAGGTGCTTTAAAATTAACACGGTCATAATGGAATTCCAGCAGTCTGTTATCACTCTTAGTGTGTGTTTCCATCAGCCAGGCTCCTAAGTAGAGAAAGATTCGAAAGTTTTAGAGCGGACAGGGAATATATAGTTTAGCCACTGGGTTTGCGAGCTCAGACTGCCGTTGATCATGTTAGTGGTACAGTTGAAATCAGGAAAACCAAGTTTGGTGAAGTGAACATGTAGAACGTAATGATTAGAACAACAATGGATATACATGAGTGATGGGATCGTTAACATGTAATAGATTATTGTTAGTTCGCCAAGTTCATAAACATGTAATAGGTTTCTATTTAGGAACAGTAAATGCTAAGCTATGTTCGATTACAATTAAAGGATATCACTACTCGCTTTGTATCCTACCCAGGCTAGAACCAAGATACAATACTACTGGTTTTGTGGCTTAACCCAGGCACGAAGAAAGAGACAATGCTACCCATTTTGCAGCCCTATAAACACTCGAAATAAGAGACAATACTGCCCATTTTGCAGCAGAACCCAGGCTTTAAACAAGAGACAGTACTCCCCGCTTTTCATCTAACCTATTCTAGAACCGAGATACATTACTGGCCGTTTTGTGGTAACACTGGGTTGTACCAAGAGACAATAATGTTCAGTTTGTAACAAATCCAGGCTAAAATCAAGAGACGATACTGCCCGTTTTGAGACCCAACACAAGCTTGAACCAAGAGATAATAATAACCACCTTACGTTAGGTATGATGTGGAACTACCAAATAAAGCTCTCTCAGTGAGCTATCGGCTCTTCGATAAAATAGTTTTAGCTGTTGGAATATACAGGATGTTATAGGAGTAAAGGGTCGTGAGCTATAAACTCGAAAAGTTTAAATGTAATCACTGTCCTACTAAGCACGAATGTGATAACTACAAAACTATTATTTTACAGAGACCTACTTTTGTTTTTGAACTGTTGCCTTTATTGGTAAAATGTAAATGTTTAAACTGCATATGGCGTATTATTTTTCACTAAATTATTTGTGTATCCTTTATTTGTAAAACATATAACACATAAGTAAACGTTTTATGATTGTGTCTTATGTTGAGCCCGAAAATCCCAAGCTTTAATATTGAATCTTTTTTGGATTTTATCTTCTGCATGTATATTTGCGAGGACCATATCTTGGATGAAAACTTGCCAATTAATTTTATTTTACAAAAAATATTGTATCTGCTTTATACGAAGCAAAACCTGTGGTAATTCCATAGATATAACAATTTTGCTTAGTAAAATAAAGATACGTTATTTGAGTACAGCAAAAGACCTATAACTGAGTTAAATTAGACCATATACTTTCAAATGCTAAACCAGAAATAACAATAATACTGATACATTATTTGTATATGACAACAAGAAGAATGCAAATATAAAATATATTGCCTTATGGTTGTACATTTCTATGTTCATTTAGTACTTGGCATGAATAAGTCTGAGTATGAATTATATTAGATAATAAAAAACTTATACAAAACATTTTCATATTATTTATTTCTTTAATTTAGTAACTCTTAACTAACAGAATCAAATCTATTATTACAACAATCATAAAAATAGTTTCTGTGAAAAGTCTGAGAGTTGTGATAACAACAGAAAACTAAAGTTAAGTTATAACTACTATTAGTATTCTTCTACATGCTCCTTTGATATATTTACTTCAACTAGGTCAGGGAACTTTCAGACAATTCATGAAAAGGATTTTCAATATCCAACTTCTATTGAGACATATATTTGCGAACTTCTATCCCTTTACCTGACAACTAAGGTAAGTACTCAGCATAACTTGTAACGAAGGTTCTATTAAACATATCATAGAATTATGTTCTTATTGAACGATTGAGTAATTCTGCCAATAAGGTATTACGTTTCCTCTACCTTTAGAAACATTTTTTTTAGAAAAGGTAGGTTTGATAAAGAAACCCACTTTATAAAGATAATTCACGTTATAATATATCTCGATATTACATCACTCACGCCATAGAAAGAATAGAGGCTTAGGGTTCCGGTTGTGTGACTCCACCCAGTAGAGTTAATGGGTTATTAATGCTTATTTTACAATTATGGAAGTGAATTATGTGCCACTCAGGCGGTCGGTTAAAGCTGCGCAACACAGATCAGGACAGATGTTAATAAACAACAAAAGAAACAAACTGGAGACTAGAAGGACCCCTGCATCGAACAAGATTCTCAGAATACACTAAATACAGAATACACTAGAGGATCAAATGATACTCTAGAAAAATGCTAAACCAATCATAGATGGCCAAATTTTAGATGGCGATTCTAAAAAGTAGGAATTTATCCAGTGAATAAAACTAAGGGAACATCCAAAACTGGTAGCTTGCTAAAAAGGTGTGGAGAAAGTATGTTAAACACTTTTGGGGGTCAATTTGTGTGAAGATGAACAATCGCTCAACTACAGGATCAGCATCTGCTCGATGACTGACTTGCTTACACGAAGAAGACTGCATACAATCTCTTTGAGTATTTTTTGTAAGATGAGTAAAATATAATTTGGTTTTGAATTAGAATTTGGGAGCCTTTTCTTGGGGTCAGCATGACTGTGATAGTTGTTTGGAAGGAAGGAAACTGTCTTCTCAATAAAATCTAAACTTTTAAAGAAACGCGGGAGCAACAACATCGCATAACTTTGATAGTAAATAAAAACATTACATTCCACGTGATAAAGTAGCTTTTTATTATTTTGGACACACCGGACTGCGTTAACCGATACGGTAGACGTGTTCAGTTATTGATCTTCATGCTGATTTTTACCAGGAGTACCAGATGACCGTTCATAACCGCAGCAATACCATGAACCATTTTAATATTGAGTTTTCGCTCACACTATTTAATCGACCTGTCAAAAAATAAGTAACTAAATCAACAACACCAATAGTACCTGAATGACCTTGAAAGCGTAGCTCCTTTTCAGTGACGTCATTTCGTGCAAAAATCTTTTATGGATTTTGAAGATTTTACGAATGAAAACAACTAGGGGAAGTGAGACAAACTACCTGCGCTTCATGTCACTAACTGTCTTTAGTCTTTTGATATGTGTTTCCTTTTGAAAGTTATACTATACCAGGTCTTGGATTCCTAAATTACTTATGACTCGAGGATCATATTCATTCTTTAAATGAAAATCTCTTAAATGGCAAAAAGAGTCGAATTTATTGATTCTGCAGAAATAATTTAGCAGTGGCGTCAGAATATATGAAAAGCTTTCTAGATCTTCTATTCTAAGAGCCGAGAGGCAATTTGGGTTTTATAAGTACACAAACTTGTTTTTGATGAGACCGATAGGGGATCTTTCTTATAAAATACAACGTTTTCAGCCACAATAACTTTGGTATAGCTCAAAATGGGAGATTATAAATGGGTTGGTAAGTGAAAATTCTTCTTAGATTATATTTTTCTTAGTTTGATATATTTCAAACAGACCGTCAGACACAAAAGTAGTGAAGTAGAGATAATAAAAAAAGAGGATAAACCTAATACAAACAGTAAAATATAAAAGTTAACCTTATCACTCAAAAACTAATTTAATTACAGAAACTGATCAGCCTCAAGAAATGAGCATCCCTTCTGAACGTCGGAATATCAAAATATAACATCACCAATATAATCAATGAAGCATAAAAATCTCTTTATCAACTGATTCGATCGTTGTTTTATGGTAAAATACATTTTATACGTTGCATTATTATGTCCTACAAACTATAAAAAAATTGGAAATTGTACAAGATTTACATTTATACAAAACTAGCTGTTAGTTACACCATACATACTTAGTTAAATCAATTATAATTGTGTTCCATTATATTTTCAAATAGCATAAGTTAGATACACATTATTTAAGTATTCATGGTTAAGGGACGAGGTTAAGAGGTTAAGGGACTAACTCATATATCATATTTTGATCTTATAGAAGCATCCCTGGTTTGAATGATTTATATTTCCGATGGCCTTAGTTTGCCTTGTTGCCGTTCAAGAAACTCAAACATAGGTTTCAAAAACCTAATTCTGTAAAAACCCGTTTTTCCAGCTCTTATAATTTACTTTTAATCCGACGTTTCCATTGCCATAGTTGAGATTGCCTCGTTGTCAAATGTATGGAGAAAATACATTTACCTACTTTGGACTGAGAAGCTTATTTTGGCCAAAAAGTGTCTATAACCAGGTGATTAAATTCACTTGTACTATAATCTATCTATGGCGTCAAATTTGCGAGTGCCTAATTGTTTAGACCAAATATATATTTTGATCTTATAGAAGCATCCCTGGTTTGAATGATTTATATTTCCGATGGCCTTAGTTTGCCTTGTTGCCGTTCAAGAAACTCAAACATAGGTTTTAAAAACCTAATTCTGTAAAAACCCGTTTTTCCAGCTCTTATAATTTACTTTTAATCCGACGTTTCCATTGCCATAGTTGAGATTGCCTCGTTGTCAAATGTATGGAGAAAATACATTTACCTACTTTGGACTGAGAAGCTTATTTTGGCCAAAAAGTGTCTATATCCAGGTGATTAAATTCACTTGTACTATAATCTATCTATGGCGTCAAATTTGCGAGTGCCTAATTGTTTAGACCAAATATATATATATATCTATATTTATTTAGATATCAGAAAAGCAGTTCCAGCTCTTGAAAACTTCTTTTATTCTATCATATTTTCAGTGCCATACTTGAGTTGCCTTATTATTCTTATGAAGAAAATATACATACATACTTAGGAATGAGAAGCCTTCTAAGGTAAAAAATATACTTCTACTAGAAGGAGAAATCCTTTTTAAGTTAATGCAATAGTTCAAAAGAACCGTTTTCAATAGATTTTAAGTTATAGTTTGTACAATGGAAGTATTATAATGGCTTTGTGTTATATAAGTACAAACAATGGAAATTGTTTTTAAGACTGTTGTATAGGAATACATGGCAAGTTAAGGAATGTAACGTTCATTCCTCTGTTTTTCTCCTCTGTAAAAAATGCAATGTCAAAGAAGCTAACTTGTTTTGAGCATCTTATGTGTAAAAATTCACAGCTATGCTCGTTAAGGTGGGTTTTATAATAGTGTTTTAACAGTATTTTCAAAAACAAATCTTTTAACAAAGTATTTGAAATACATGTCTTTGAATTCGTCCTATGCACAACAAATCTTGAATAATAGTTATATTGCAGTCTTGTATTTTTTTATTACACTACTGACCAAGCACTCTGTACTTAATATTTTATAAAATTAAACTGTAAACAAATGTTTCAGTTTCTTTGTCGAACTTCAGTTCAAACGTAGAAGAAATTTTAAAAGGGTCAAGGATTATTTGTCATAATTCCAGTGTTACGGTTAAAAAAAAACTCAGAAAATCTTTTCTGATTTGAATCTTTATGTAAACCCCCATTAGGCTTGAACAAATATTAAAAAAATAGCCAAGTTCGACCAACCGTTCTTGAAATTAGCGCATAGAAACATATCCAAGGACTTATTTTTATTTTCAAGATAAGAATATAATGGAAAATAATAATTAAAAAAATAATATACGAGAACGTGATGTGAGTTAAGAATCACCAGATGTAAATCTACGCAACATTATATTATCTATAAGACAGTTAAACCAGATTGTGTTGATGTATTTAACATATCTATCTCATTTTACTAAGTTTAGAATTTTTTTACTTGTAGGTAACATAGTCCATTTTAAATACTAAGGAAGTTTAACGTCAACATCCAACGTCTAACAACACCACAACAATGCGTTACTAGCGTTCTGTTTATTTCAGGGAAGAGACATTTATAAAGTCCTGATACGAATATTTAATTCGTGATTAAAATTTTTGTATTTTCTTTTCTTTTTAGTTTTTTTAGAGTGCTACATACGTTAGGTCAAAAGTTACCACTGTAGATTCCTAGTTTCCTTATCATAGTGGTAACTAAACAGCGTGGCGCGGCGCGGCGGTTGGTTGCAGTCAACTGGTTGTGGTGGCAGGACTGGTGCCGTGTGTTTCTTTCTGGGTCGCCAGCCGCATTCGGTCGTGAGCCTCTGTCAGAGTAGGACGTGTATTACACGTTTTTCTTATCTTTATTTATATTTATTTATTTATGTGAGTTTGCTGGTATCGTGCACTAAGATGACCGACACTGTTGAAACGGTAAGTCTCATATACACGTACATTCATTCTGTTAGGGGACGTGTGGTGTTCCTTGGTTTTTGAGTAGTGTTATATGGATTTAGTAAATTCCCAAAACAAGTTGGTTTAATTTGTTGTTTTCAAGTTTTTATTTTGTTCTCTAATTCGTTTATATTTTTCGTCTGATAATTTATGCGTGCTACAATTTATGTTTAAAATCTTGATGTATGTGTGTGTCTAGAATGCTTAAAACAACATGATCGATAGATGTATTAATATAATAACACAAAATTTATAATGTGTATATATATATATATATATATATATATATATATATATATATATATATATATATATATATAAAATTTGGAACAGGTTTGAATGTTAGTGGTAGCAGTATAATCTTTCTCTCCTGGATAAATTTAGTAACTTGTTATTTATTGACACGTTTCCATTACTACCATGCGTCGATGTCTTTCTTTCGTTGTGAGGACCCATGGATTGGCTTGTTTACTTTGTAAATAATGTTATCATTCAATGGTAAATCTTGTTTATATAACATTTTGTGCTATTCTGTATGGTTGAAGTATATACAGTAGGTGGATTATTTTGTAACATCGACCTTCTAAAACTATGTTGATGCCTAATACTCCACTCTGTTCCCAGATTTTGTTGGATAACATAGGTTTTATGATAGCAAATTGGTAGCAGATACATCATTGTATATTTTAAAATGAATGAGTTAATCGACATCAGTTTTCATTATGTGGTATGCTTCTTTCTAGATAAAGTTGTATTTAGCTAAGTGAAAATCCATCATAGCACTTTAATACAAAACATGAACAAATTTATAATACATAGATTCACTTTCAAAACTAAATATGTGGTTCAAACAAGAAAATATTCCAAATATCTATTAAAAAGTATGAAAGGAATATTTAAAATGTTACCTATTAAAATTGTAAGATGATTGATATATTATTGTTTACTTCGGTAATGTAGGGTGTAACTTGAAACTCATCGGATGAAATTCTGTTCCTGTTCAATGTTTTAGCCTTAGCAACGTTAATAAAACAAATGTCTTGTATTTGAATTTTGAACACTGATGCCTCTAGTACTGCAAGGGCAATCGTTAAGTTATAAAATAAATTATGGAACCCTAAGGTAGTTGTGACGCATAAAGTTGTGGTTTCGCCTTAGTGGCATGAGTTGGCAAATACAAGGCCAACAGGCTTATATTAACGTTTTAGCCGTTGGTTCTGATAGTGCTGCAAGGACTTTCCAGAACCTTTATCAAGATTTGAGTTTGGTAATATCCAGGAATTTAATAATTAGGATATTAATACACGTGACACGTAATAGTCGCTTTTCCACTAGCAACATGAGTTGGTCTTACAAGGCAATCGGTTCTAAGTATATTGTCAGAGAATTTAGCATGATTAAAGAATTTAATATAGGTTTGGCACTGCTGCACACTACCCATAACACTACCCATACCAGCACGAGCTCATCAAATGATGCTTTCAGTCATGTTATTTTAAACGTGTCTGATAGAGCTGTAAGGACCTCTTCAAGGATGATCAACGTATGCATTTGAAAAGATGGAGGAAATTAATGTGGCTGGGACACTAACACACTTATTGTTCTTCCTTTAGCAGCGTGAGTTGGCACTATAACGTTATCACTACAGTTATTGTAAACATCAATCTTGATAGCTCTGCAAGCACCTTTTCAGGGGTTATCGAATATCAGTTTGGCAAAAGTGTGGAGTTCAGTATAGCTGAGCGTGACACATGATACATTTATTTTTTCCCACTAGCAGCAACAGTGGCCACTAAAGGGTTATCACTACAGTTATTGCATACATTAATAAATTATCATTAATAATCATCATTAATAAATCAATCTTCTGCTTGTTTAGAAGAAGTAACAATAATATAGATGTGACCAATAACACACTAGTTGCTTTTCTCTAAGCAGTTCGAGTTAGCCTAAGATGAACAATATTGTTATTGTAAACATAGGGTTTTCAGTGTTACAAAAAACTTGTTCGGGCCTAACAACTAATAGCTTTGGTTGCCTAAATCATGGAATGTAACATATCCGTGACAAATAATCTACTTATTGTTACCTCTTCATTACATGAAATCGCATACAGAAAAATTGAATGACACTAAGGAGATGTTTTATTTTCTTTTATTTTACTTCACAGAACATTTTGCAAGATTATGAAAATACCACTATGGCAAGATTATAGCCATCTTGCTCTTGAATACTTAAACGGTTTCTTCCAAACGAAAACCCAGAATGTTAGCTGCCTCATCGTTTTTGAACATGCGTTTATTTCCCCAGTTAGATGCATTAGGGACTAGGCAGTCCATTGTACTATCAACTGATAAAGTAACATAAAAAGGCACAATAAATGAATACAGAACATTTACTCATAATAATTATTACTAACCTGTTACTACGTTTAAAGATATATAGTTAGTAAATATTGTTGGATATTAGTTTTTGTTTGCGAGATTAATCATTGTATTACTGCAGAAATTTCAAAAAAGATTTATACTAGAGAATCTTTGATTGTTGTAGACTGCCGAAATAGTTTCTTCTTGTTGGACGTAATTCTGGAACTCGGATATTTGTACTTACAGGAGACCTATATATGAGACCCTGATGGACGTGCTCTGTTTCTGTCATATCTATAACTATTTAACCGAGATTGTAACTAACTAATTGTTACTCAGCTTCCTTCAAATTCTTGGAAATTAATAAAAATAGTAGCAATAAATAAACTTGATCATTTATTTAAACAAACACTGTCTAGCATTATCAGTACGTAGGCTGTAAGTAATATATTGGAATGATTAATAAAGATAATAGAAAACTACATAAAAGCTATCATGTGTTTTTGCTACTGTGTTATTACTGAGTCCAGGTGAGATGTAATGTTGCAACACTGCCTAATAGCCGTGTCGGCAGCTAGCAGCAGTCGGCTTGTGTTTATGTCGAACCATCTTTCCTCTTTCCTCGTAGGGACAGTTTTCCTGCATGAAAATATCTCATAGTTTTATTTTCCCATCAAGAATTTCCTCAATAAATCAATTTATTTTTAGCCTTAGCATAGAAAACCATTTGAGTTTTCCTATATTGCAACAACACACCATTATGTTGGCCAATAAAATACTTATAGAGAAAATATGATGAAAATATTGATATTTGAATAGAAGTATTGCAAGCGAATATAAATGTTACTAAAGCTGAGGTATAATTACTGTTTTGTATATAAGTTATAAAATAATTATGGTCCATTCTTAAGTATATTTGTGACATTCAAAGAACAAATATGCAACTTTACGTGTAAACATTTCTGATTTAAAATTGCTTTATGTAACACTGCAAGTATGACTTATCATCACCTCTTCAGAGAGCTGCCCGTGTAGAACTCGATCTCAAATTAATCATAAGTCAAGACTAAGTAACCGTTAAATTTTACGATATTTTTCGTATCAAGAAAATAAATAATGTTCTATTCTTGCTGGCATACAAAATAAGTCAAAAATAACTGAAGGTGATACAAACTAAGGAATTATATGAATTTTGTATAATTACCTAATACAGTATAATTGCTTTCAAGTACAGCATAAAACATTATAATGGGTGATACAAGCAATCTTAATGAATAATAAATAAATAAATAAAGTAATTAAGCCGCGTCTTTATTAAAACTCAAGTCCACTTTCTATAACCTTAGCATAATACACAAGAAAAGATAAATCCTTTATTCGGGATACAATATTGTCAACAAATTACAATGAAGTAAACGTCTACGAGTAATACTATGTCTCGTATACGTGAGCCACAGTATTACTAGTTTATAAAAAACAAATTTGTACTAATTGTTATAGAGATTATTATTAAATAGTCAATATATATCCCTATCATAGAGAAGGGCAATGGTGCAATTGATTTTTTATTTCGAAGAATATTTGTTCACTAATTTCGTAGCCCTTTAAGATACATTTGAATACAGAAAAAATTGGAAAAAAACCATTTTTATCACCCCACGTGAAATTATGCACATGAGGTAGGAAATGTTGGGAAATTTGTTATCAGGCTCAAATAACAACGGATTTTAAAGGATTTTGCTTTGACACTCCTTTGATTTATCATTCAGAGGTTTGTAAAATAAATAACTGTAAATGTACACCTTTAGAAAAAGTAAATTCATTTAAGTATCTGGGGATTATTTTAGATGAGAAAGTTACATGGGAAAAACATATATTTGAACTTCACAACAAGATTAAATTCTCGATTAGAAAGTTTTTTTATCTAAGAAATTTTTGTGATCCATCCTGATTGAGAAATTTATACTTTGCGTTAAAACATTCTCGTTTACAATACGGTATAAGTTGTTGGGGTGGAACTTTTAAAGTGCATATAGATAAACTAAGAATATCACAAAATAAACTTATACGCGTCATAGCAAGTAAAAGCTTCAGAGAGAGTTCTTTTCCTCTTTATTCGCAACTAACAATTTTGCCAATACAACATCTTTATGTTTTTAAAGTTTTGAGGGAGTTTTACTTGAGAAGTGGTAATAGAGGTAACAATTTAATTTATTCTACCAGAAGTATAAATCTTAAACTGTTTAGGTTACCAAAAGTCAATAAATCACAATTCAGACAATCTTTTTCCTACGCTGGTCCAAAAATATTTAATCAGTTGCCTTTGCACATTAAGCAGATAGAAAACTTTAAGGCATTCTGTGCACAAGTAAAAAAGTGGCTTTTTAGAAAACCAGAATTAAGTTGTTTATTTAGAATACTATCATAACTATATCAGTAAACTTTTGACATGTTAATAACTGTATAATTTAATATATTTTAATTAGATATCAAGAAAAATTAGTGTAAATAATTAACTATTAGTAAAATATAATAATTGATTTAAGTTCGAAGAATGGTTGTGGACGCTGCAGAAGCTCATATTTTTAGATATGTTTTAAGAAGCTAGACATAGAAATTTATTTTGTTTTAAACCTGTAAATAGGATATTAATTGTTGTATATATTTTAGATTTTAATTTTTTTTCTCTCTCGCTGACCTCACTACTTGTAAAAGAGGTCAGTGTATTTTTCCTATCATTAAGTTAATTCAATTTTGTAAGTTTATAGGAAAATAAATCATTTATTCATTTAGATAAAAATTATAATTTTTACAATATGTACATGAGTATGAATGAGAGTTATAGATTCTGGGATTGACATGGATTTTATTAATTTATGACTTATGAAAAGTATTATTTTAAGCAATAAAATTTAAGGAGTTGAAATAATCTAAAGTTTTACTCTAAAGAAAATATATTTTTATCTCAAGCCACTTTTAATTGTTCCTGATTACAAAATTACCTTCACTTCTCATTTTAAATGCCAGTATTTCACTTCCAATTATCAAAACAAAAATATTGTTTCTATTTTATTTGTACTTAAAAGTGTTATCTTAAATGGCTATCAACTTAAAATAAAATAGTATTTCCGAAACTCAAAATCGATTATAGCACCTTTTAATGCGACGGTTCGTTCCTTCTAGTGAACACAAAATACGATGGAGGGGGTACTGACGTAAGCAGGGTGGAATCAGCTGCTTGCTGGCAAATTGTAATATGTACCACAATCTCAGTGGAGCATTATGCACAGCGCTATCCGACGGATAGACCTAGGACCTACATTAGCCGCACGTAGCCAATTACTAGCGAATTCTATTGACTGGTTCTGTTCACTAACTTCATTGTTACATCTGGTTTGGTATAGTCGTTGCTCACAATGTTTTATATCTTTAAAGCTGAAATGAAATATCCAACTATAGTTTAAAATGTCCTTCTGTACTTTAGTACATAATAATAGAATATTAAACAAGTTAAAACAATTCATTTATAACACTAAAAGTGTGGTAATGTTTTTTGTCCGCCAGGAAAGTTTTTAAGCGGCAAGTGCGAGATAAATGAAATAAATTGAATTTGTCATCTCGTAAACTTCTATCTAAAACGTGTTACCTTCGAAAGCCGAGCCTTTGAAGGAAATCATTTAATGTTGCCATTTCCGCAGGCCGTGTCACTGTGGTATCAGGAGATACACCGCTGACGCTGTGTCATATATCCCAGACTACTTCGACACATTTTAGAGAATGTAATTTAACTTCAAAACAAAATGTCATTTGAAAATCGCGTTTCTATAACTCGTATTCGTGTTCACACAATTATATACTTTATAATACATGACATGCTTTGTTGCTCTTCAATACAAAAATATAATATTTTTAATTTGAATAAAACGTGACTTTATTTAATAGTAGTAATTAAAATTATTACTTACTGGTTTGTTACATAAAAAAAAACTTTCATGGATCGAATTCAATTTGCGAGATGCATGAATAAGTGGTTTAGAATGTGTCAAAGTGAGAAATGAAAGTCCATTCTTTTGAATGAAAGTAAGTATATTGGAAAAGAGATGACGGATAAGTCTATAAAGGGAAATCTCAATATTCCAAAGATTACATCGCTTTGAGTTCTGCATATGTGTCACAGGATAAGAAACGGTAAATATACTTCCTTCTCAAGCATTATTTTCAGTAATTTCTTCTGGTTCGATAGTCAACTCTTTGGATAGTTTTAATATACATTTTCAACTTTATATAGATATAATTTAATTAAAACAAATCGTTCAATTGTGTTGAATGTTAAAGGCTCTCTAGGATTTTTCTGCTCAGTTCTTCTTAAAATTATTAATAACGTATTGATCGTGACAGTGAAAAGTTGTTGGGGTAACAACGAACAGGAATTACATATTTTATATTGCATGGGAAATTAATACGCATTATTTGAAACGTAACCTCTAAATTGATACATTCGGAATTATAATCTGGAATTTTAAACGCTTTTATACTAATTTTTACATAAACAGGTTTTTATGAACCCTCCAGTAATATTTTGGGAATTTGTTCTTCATGTCAACAAAATGGGTCAGAAATGCTTAATTTGCCGTCTGTCTGTATTTATGTGTTATTTAGATGTTATTTTTATTTAAAAAACCAGTAAATATTAAAAAAACTAAGATTTGGCACAATTATTATTCTTGAAGTCTAAAATTAAACGAAAATTAGCATTATATTACGACATAACGTTTCAAGATGGCTATTGGTTGAACTTTTTAAGCTTAAAACCTTAAAAAATAATAAATTATGAATATTTGTACAAATTTATGAAAGTTGCTAACACATAATTTAACGTTTTGACACATAAATATTAAAAAAATAGTCGGTAAATAATGTAGATGTAAGATTTTAACTGTTGTAATACATGTTTACTAAAGCCGTAAACATGTAGAGAATGGAAATCTTGCACTTCAACAGTTGAAAGCGTGACATAAATTTATTTCTTGACGGGTTTTATGTGTTGGGTGTCAAAATGTATTTAATAATATGTATACACTTTTATTATACTATCTATATTTTAATAATTGTGTTTGTTGTTATGTTATCAATATTTAATGCTTCAACTGACCACCATCTTGAAACATGATATTACAATTAAATATTAATGTTTTATCTAATTTGAGACTTCTAGAATAATAATTGTTCCAAATGTGAAATTTGATTTTTACTGGTTTCTGGAAAGAAAAAAAAAACATGTAGGCAGTATTAGTGAACCATGTTTATATTACATGTTTTATTTACCTTGAGCCGAAGAACAAATCGCCAAAATATTGTTGGAGAGTTCGTAAACACCTTGTAAGTGTTTTAAATTTTCTCTTCTTTGTTGTTTTTTTTTTCTTTTAAAATAATACATTGAATGTAGTAGATGTTTGTCAAAACTCAGTGCTACACGGTATGGAATATTATGAGCAGCAGGTGATCTGAACCTCAGAGTAAGGAAAGCGTCGACTATACGTTGCCGCTGCCGCCTCACCACGAACCTCTGGGTGAAAGTACGCCGTCATCGTGTCTGCCGTCGAGCATATAACGGCAACTCTAGGGCTTCCTTCTTACGCGAATCATTTGACAAACAATTGATGATTGTGCAGACGGGTTTGGAGATTCACAGGTTTGGAGCGTCCGATTTACAAACCACAGCTGAGAACGGGAAACAATGAACTCAGGGTACACATAAAGGCCCGAGCTGGACACAAACAAAGTTATAATTTTTTCTTAAAAATTTGCTGTGGCCATCTCGATTTTAGACCCGTAATGACAATGTTAAAATTTAGTGTTGCAAGTCTTGACTACCTCATTAGCCATACAATTATGGAAGTTGTCTCATTTTAAACACATGACTAATCGCATCGAACCGCCGTTTTGTTATTTGGAGTTTTGGAGAAAAACAATTCTAAACTGTTTGTACTGTCTCGTTTCTTTATTATAAAGTATACATTAAAAAAATACAAAAAGCCTTTAGATGCGTATTATCCTATCTTTAAAATTAGAAATCTATAATTTTACGAAATAAAAAAGGCATCCAAGTGTTTGAAGTTTAGCATTGTTTTTATTTTGTAGATATCAAGGTAATTTCATTACGGCCTGCTCTTAACGACGGCGTAGAGTTCTGTGTCCAGTTACACACTATACATCGTTAATAATATATTCAAACAAAGAACAGACACAAAGTTAGTAACTAATTTAGTGGTATAAATAAATAATCAGAAAAAGTTGTGTTACTTAGAATTTCAAAGAAAATTAAAACTGGACCCACTGCTTACCTCACACACGCAAGTGATGGTTAAGTCAGATTGCATTAATTGTTACTGTTAATTGGTTGAGCGGTGAGACCATGAGTGGCGCTGGTTGCCGAACATGTAACGCATATTTATAAACTCCATCACGGCTCTCTGAAATTGATGGCGTAATTAAAATAGTCGTGATTGAGTCGGGCTAAAGACAGCACAAAGAATCGTGAGGTGGCCTTAACATCGGAGGCCGCCCGGTACAGTCGCTACCACAACTCTCGACGCCCGTCGTGACCTTGACAGTCACTGGAGCTGATAGTGTGCTGATAGTGCGGCTCTCCCGCCTCAGAGCTTGATATATGTGCTGACCACATGTTTTAGTAGATGTGACCTTGAGAACCGTTATGTACACTCTTATCTTACCGCTGCACCCCTTATGCAGATAGCAAGCAAGAAATCCGCGCTTGAATAATCGGGTTGCCTCACGAAGTCAAGTTTGTCTGGCAGCAATTGAAGTTATAAAAAAACAACGTCTTGTATCTCAGAAATGTTTGAGTATTTCGAACGAATATAAGGATTCTAATAGGTTCCCAGAATACACCCATTCCTGCGCTATATAACAGCTGCTTCACCTTGTATATGGCACAATTAGCAATTCTGGGATGATTTCTGATCATTGTAAAATACTTACATGTTGAAAAATCGTCTTAAATCATTGAATGAGATAGGATTTATGGCAATTATTTATGGTTGCCACATTAGCATTTCCTCGCTAATCAAATTTGTAAACGTCTTTATATATGTGTCTCCCAGTCCCTTAAAAGTCAAACGTATAACAATTTGCTGGGAATTAACAAATCGTCGCCTTAAAAAGTATGTATAGGTCATAAAATAGGTTTTAATATTATTATTTTTAAATTTTATTTTATTTTGCATACACATCAGAATTAAACGCTTGATTATATTCGATGATATTAGAAGATTGAAACAATAGACTTACAACCAGTACTGTATTATTGTCTGGGATCAAGTTCTGATTTTCGTCTGATCGTTTTTCCATACCAACTTGATCGATTCTATTGTACCAACTCCAACAGTACTCTTTTATTACGCTTGTTGCAAAAGATCTGCCCCTAAAACTTCGGGTATAACAGGATTAAAGGATGTTGTCCTCAAACTAAAATAATCCTTAAGCATCAGCCCAGCAGCAGGAAAATAACGATAAGAATAATTTCGGAGACTGTTCCTACTGGTTACAGTAGTTGCAGGGGTGGCGAAAATTTTAAATAATCATAAAATTGAAATTTTGTATCTTATAATTACATCAGGTAGCATTAACTACTTATCATAATATGTATTTTGTATATTTTGTACTTTTTAACGGTTCGATAGTGAATCTGATTTCACAGTAATTCTTATATGTTTATGTCGGTTAAACGTGGGTGAAAACTTTAAGGAACTTTCCGCAACTATGAGGAAGGAAGGGGATTTTTACCTGTCTCCTGTGAGAAACTCTTGGCCCAGACTGTACTCGTTAACCACATCGCAATAATGTGGCCTTGACATCTACAACTCCATGACGTGATAGAGTACACTGATAATAAGCTGGTTACACTCTTTCGCTGCGCTCAGTGCCTATAAAACTTCGGTAGACAGATTGTATTACAGGTAAAAACATAACTTACATAATATTCCATTCGGTAGATTCTATCGAGTGACACAGTGTAAGGATAGTAAGAGATACAACTAAGTTATTGAATATTGTGGACCCAGGTGCATTAAAGGAAGCCCTGCCTCTCTGACTTCGCAGTATAACTTAGACAAGTTCTCCAAAATTGATTCAAACTTTCCGCTGATTATAACTTTCGCTAATTAACTTTTTTATATTACGTCGTATTTTTAATAAGGTTTGTAATTATGGTATCACAATGTATTAAAAGTATTAGGAATAACTCTGTGTATTAATAGGTTTAGACTATCGCGTTATTATTATAACGTGCAAAAACGGGATATTTTGTTTACATTGTAAGGGTCTTTAGTAGAAATTATCCCTACAGTTATAAAACGCTTGTAACAAGGTTATAATCAAATAAATGCAATATTTTAATACAAGGAATTGGAAGATTATGTCTTCGAATCAAGATTATTTTAACCCTCAGCGCAGTAAATATTCTCTTCGTATTTGAATTTTTTTGATTCCGAGGAGCCAACGATAAGAGACCCGACTCGACAGGTTTCTCGTTACAACAAAATGTAAGTTAGGTGTTTTTGCAAACGAATAAAAAAGTACCGTAATTCCTGTAAACACTTTTCAATAGTGGCAGGACTCTGTTGTCAAAGACATAATTATACTATATTTCTTCATCTGGAATTTAAGTTACAGCCTAAAGTGATCATATTTTATAGTTTAGTATGGTGTAGATAATCATAAGATAAATTTTCTGGCTTCTCTACTCACTAGTGCTCATAATATGATTCTTAAATATTACCAATATTACTCATGGGCGTAGTTAAATACCAATCTAAAGTAAAAGAGCTTTTATTATATTACAAAGCAATAAAGTCCTAACACAGGAGACATAACACAATTGAGTCACTTTCTTAGATAGAATCTCTCTTAGACAGTTTCAAGCTGTTACGTAGATTGCAGATACACTTCTTCTATCCTATTACTGTAATTGATAAGAAGGGGCGAAATATATAGGTCTACAGAGCGTAACATAAAACAACAGTATCTTGTTAATTCATAGATATATATGCGTATATTTCAATCCCAAATTGTCCAAGAAAACCAAGTTTTTAGCTAGTAATACAATCATAGAGTACATTGTAAGCACAGCAGAGCTCGCTTTTCAGAGTAATACAATTTAGAGAGTACATTCTAAGTACATCAGCTCTAGAGTTAAACCAATGATAGAAGTCGACACTCAGAGATAACACTGTAGTACATCAGCCCTCGCTTTCCAGAGTAATACAATCAGAGTCTTTGTAAGTACATCTGAACTCGTTTTCCAGAGTAATACAATCAAAATAAGACTTGTAAGTACATCAGCCCTCTCGCTTTCCAGAAAAATACAATCAGAGAGTACATCGTGAACACATCATCCCTGGATGCTCAGAGTGCTGGTACACTCAGAAAATCGTAAGCAACATTCACAAGCTTTGTCTTACAATTGATTATAGCTACGCCGTACACTTTGCCTCTTGTGGGCCAGTTTATACTCAGTGTATTCGTTCCTTTCCTCTCCTTAGGATTTTCTCATCTCCTTACGTGTTTAAGGCTTATATCGATTTTGAAGTTTCCCAAACATCGAAAGCCCGGAGATCAAATTATATGGTATCAAATTTATTCTGAACTTGCCATCGTAAACGGATGTCTTTAATGTTTTCCATCAGTAATAATGACAAAAACTGCAGCTGACGTAGTTTGATGATGTATGGCTTTAATTCAATGTATGTAGGCATACACATCAGTGTATAAGAAGGAAGACTCAGTGTTGTAGTGAGCGGCGAACGGCACAGTGCGCAGTGCGCAGGTCTAGGGAATGCTGTGGCCTAGATTTGCGAGTAACGGTACTTACGCTCCTCCCAGCATCCTGCCTCTACCGCGGCCTTGTCTGTCTCGTGGCTGAGGTTATCATAGTATCTAAAAACTGGGATGGTCTTGCCCATTAAACAAACTAAACTATAAGTAAATACAATGTCAAGTTATATGCTGTCAATTACTTTTGTAGCGTTTTACAATTTAGAAATTTGCACTAATTAAATGGGTTCATCCTTAACGTTAATACATATTATTGTAGTTTAACTGTAAAAGTTCTAGAATAAATAAATTCGTTTTTTTAAGTTGCCACAGCGAATGTATGCCTACTTAATGAAATACGTAGGTATTTCAGAACAAACCAAAGCTATTAGATTTTAACACCTGCTTTAGATTTTAGAACAAATCAAGTATTTAAATAATCGACCACGCCAGTGTCACAGTTTTGGATAGATTTTAAAGCCTACTAGTGCTTAGCAAATTAACTGATTCGACTGAATTCAGCATTAGTGGTGAGGAATAGTGGGTAGGGGATTGGGTGAGCACTAAGTTTGTGTACCGATCGGGTCAAATAATACGTAATTGAATTATACAATTTTCTTTGTCCACTCTCAATTAAGGTTTGGTTTATGAAGATCGAAAAAAAAAACCATTTTCAGAAAAACTATACTTAAAAGTAGATATTAAGAAATGTTTACAAAAATAATACGTTTATGAAGATGAAAAATGTTAATAGTAATTTATTTGTTGACATTACTCATATTGAGGCAATCAAATATGTTTTCCTTTAATTAAGCTACTGAATACGTAATTTTAATGCTGTTTAATATTTATTTAATTCACTTTTAAGAATAGGTCATGGAAAAGTTTCGAGATATCCTTAAAATAGACTTTGGAAAAACTGATTAAAGAATGTGAAGAATTGGGTTTTCCAGGTGCATAGCGATTTTATCAAAAATAATTAATGTTTATAATATTAACTTTGAAAAGTATTTTATGTAAGTCTACTATCCAATTTTGTGGGTAAAATAAATATGAACACTGAAGGTAGTAGCGAATTTTAGATCTTTTAAAAACGACCACAGTTTTAGGCCGTCAGCACTGCTGCAGGTCGCCATCACAGATACGCATTGTTGCCTATTTTTATTGTTTTCCTTCCTTCAACAAAAAACTATTAATACAACCCAACTAGGCAAAGTACCCGGCGACAATTGGAAAATACACACAGTTATTTCAAATAATACCAAAAAGGAGATGTTAATAAAGAACCTAAAACATAATATACGTTCTAAGCTGTTATGCATCATAATGGGGAAAATTTACTGTGCTAATATTTTCTGTGTTGGTAAGCTGCTTTGTCTCTTAAACAGTAACACCTCTTTTGTGTGTTGTGGTTTTTAATACACAACATGTGACGTGTAACAGAGTCAGGTACATTTGCACCTCTTGTCCATTAATTCTTTTCTTGCTATGCAATAATAATTTTAACTGTAAGATATATGGTAATTAGAAAGTAACTTTGTTAAAGAATCCCACAAAAAATTCATTTAATCGACTTTATAAAATATACATTTCTTTAGCGATTTCAAAGTCCTATTACATTAGAGTAAAAACATTCATATCTCATTATAGATTTTAATCTTAAACAAGAAAAAAATTACTTATACTGCCAGCAACATAAAAGGAGAAAGGAGAAATGGGAATTGGACAGTAATAGGAAAGGAATGACGTGATAAGAAAGGCTCTGCTACCCACAATGCTCACTTCTTTATAATTCATCCCACTTCAACAAGAGGAATGGCTGAATGGGCTACTCGGCTCTGCAAAGCCTTGCCTTTCTAGTAGCCACCTGTTACACATAGAAAATACATATCATTACCGCAGAGAATTCCAACGGCAATTCCCTGAGCAACCAGAACGTGAGACCAAAATTGACGGATGAACTTAGTTCTCTGATAATTGTCTTTGTGCGTGACGAGGTGACAACTTGTCAGTTTCTTTGCTGTACTCTTAAGATAAAGCCAGCCTCCAAGTTTAGTTATACTCACTTCCTGAGACTCAAAACACACAGGTCGTCGCATATTTAGGTTTAAGATGTCCCTATTCTATGTGAATCAAACGTTCTTGTGCTACTGTCCAGCCCGCATAAAATACAGCCAACATCAGAGTCATTCAATGTCACGACAGCCAAAATAATCAGAGCCCAGCGAACATAAGATAAGGCCTAGTTTAGAGTCCAGCCAACATCATATACAGCCAAATCTAAGTCCAATCAACATCTGAGTCCAACAAAAATAATGTGCATCCTAGTCAAGGTCCAACCAAATCATAGTGAAGCCAAAATTAAATACAGCCAACATGAGAGCCAGTCCATATCAGATGAACCAACATAATTAGAGTCCAGCCTACATTAGATACATCCAACAATACAGTCCAGCCAACATCATGTACAGCCAAATAAAAGTCCAGCCAACATGAATTAAAGCCAATATCGGATACAGCAACAGTAAATACAGCCAACATGGATTCATAAGGATTGTAACATTATAAACCACATAACTGTGTAGCATCCTTATTATTATGACTTATTACATTATTCCTTTGTTTATTCGGTATTAATAAACGAGCTTGTGCTCCATCTAGTTGCGTCATCAGGGCGTGAATTACAGGCTGTGTGTACAAGCGGGGGTTTAGGAATAGAATTGTGGGAGAGCGACAAATCGAGTGTCTGTTCCTGCTACATCTGGTGGACAAGTGATGAATAAATGGCCGCCTCCACGCGTACTGGTATCATTAATAACGTTTTTGTGTATTGACGTCCTCTTGCCTGTAGCGGCACTGCCTGCCAAACGCGGAATATTAACCGCAGATACGCGCGTTTGTTTACGTTTGCAATATCTGGATTTTCGGATAATTGATCGTATAGGATTAAACTATACACTCTGGCTGTGTTGTGTAACATTGTGCTAAGCTGCTTTGACTCTGGCTGTAGTGGAGTGTATACTTGGTAACGAGTGAAGTCACTTTGCAGGTTTTAACAGTGTAGAGAATATTCACCAGATTTTGTCAGAGCTTTTGCTTTAAATAATTCACTTGAATTAGTAATTCTATCTTCCTACTCGGCATTTAGATGCCGGCTAAATAAAGAGACGCTTGAATAAAACTGATACAGAGAAATACTAAATGTTATAACAGCAATAAAGCTTTAAGTTTTCCTGAATAAAATACTTTTAACTTATACGACTGCATTTAATATATTTCATGACTATTGAGAACTGTTGTAATAAAGGAAAAATGTAAATGTAGATACATATCTTCCATCGTTAAATATGTGAATGCGAGGTTAAAACAGAATAGACTAATATCTCTTAAGGAGCAACAACAAGTTTCTATCAATCGGAAAGTTTCCGTGTGTTACTCAAGCGAAGATATCAGGTCGTCCATTTCGGGCACTCTACAGTTACAAATCGATGTGGTTCAATACAGAACCAAACAATAGATGAAGGTTTTATAATATTATCCATTGTTGGAGAAGCATAACTGGTGAGAAACATTAAAATGACACGATGCAATAAACACATTTACGTATATAGCGGATACAGTACGTGGAAGCACATCACCAGTGGCAATATGTGTAGGTGTATGCACTTGTGCTTGGAATGACAAACAGGTCGTGAGTGCAGTTGAGTGCATTGCATTGAAGTTCATATTCTGTCACTAAGAATGTTTTCGCTTGTTCCGTTGGAATAGTTAACATTACCATAAGCTGCTAGAATATTTTTATGTTATCTCCTTTTATAAATCTTGAAATATTCCTAATTTTAATTGAAATACTTAAAACTCTTCCTTTTAAATTCACTCGTGCATTCTAAATTCCTTAATTAGGTTTTATGACGTGGTTTTACGAAATTAATTCAAACACAAACTTGAATATGAATCATGAATATTTAACCAAAATCAAATCATCCCATTTTAGTTCATAATCCAATCTGAAAACTGGAAATATTGTTTGATATAATGTTGTTATAATGGCGTCATATATACACTATATTAAGATAATAACTTTTATACTGTAAAGATTATTTATTAGGAGTTATCTCCGAGCAGATTACCAAAAGTATTAAAATGTTTATTATAATTCTTAAATATAAAAACCAAATCTCAATATTATTATTATAATTGTATTTTTGATAACCTAACAAAATAGGACAATTGCATTATACATCTCAATAATTTTATACTGTGGTGAACTGCAATGGGCATTTACTGCTCAAATGTTACAGACAAAAACATAAATGAAATCAACAAAATTCTTGGTTACATTGTATTTCTATTTGGAACAATCGTGCATACACGGACTGACTAAAGATTGTATAGACTTTTTGAAATATTTACACGAGAAACCTTCTTCACTTGCTTTTAAATCCACACCAATGAAAGTTCAAAGTAGCTTTTACATTGATAGCTTGGCTGAGATTTAGATACCTTTTGGCCTTTCGAACTGGGTGTAGAGTGTTACGTAACGTGTGGCTTATAGCCGTTAGGAAATTTAATTTGAATATATGTAAACAAGGCGCTGTATTGGCAATGAAAGTCTCTATTGGAAATATAACTATAATAACCTCAGCGAGGAAAAAACGTGATCATGAAAGAAATCTCTCATATTTATGTACTGTCATCTATTACTGCGCAATAATAGTATCCTGTGTCATTCTTTTATATATTTATCATTTATTTGTTTATGCATTTCGTTCATGAACCTAATAGGTTGGAACCTTTTACTATGTGAAACATGTCGTTGCCTGTACATAAACATAAATGGTAGGCTATGTTATGACAAATAAAGTTTTGGATGAATACAATAGGAATCTTAAAGTCTCCTAGGTGGAGAATATTGCCTTACAACTTCTGTCGGTAAACAATATAGCTTGTGATACGAGTCTAGAATTTGTATCACACTCAAACACAAGACTTAGTTGTTTATGAGACAAGGTTCCACTGGATGTGGCGAGAGTTCTGCGACTAACGTTGTAAACTGTGTGACACATGGCGTAGTAAACTCCGCAGAGCACTGAAACTCGAGAAGGGTGTAACTCCGTAAATATGCTAAGGGATTTATGTGAGTGAAACGTGTGTTGTCAGCCCTATAGGACGTGATACGAACTTGCAACCGCCGAATTCACTCACGTTCTCGGCAATATTCCGCCCTTTGACAACACAACCTCGTGCTTGACGAATTGGCGACTTTCTATTTCCTTCATAAAAGACAGCGGCAAGGAACTGTTTTTCACGGTGGGAGTTACGTGGTGTTGTGAAACGCAAAGACAAGACGCAGGTGGTGAAAGTGAGCGGTGAGGTGGGTCTCCTCACCGAGAGGCGCTAATGTAGAACTACGTCATCTACAAGATGGCCGCCACAGCGTCGCCGTCCAGGTTTGTTAATTATACGATAATAACCACTCACACTCCCTCATTGTACCTGCCCATCCATTATGGGATAACCAATTCATACCCTCCTTCTGTATGGAAATCTTAAAGATTGTTAACGTAACACAGCGAAAGTGGCGATTTACTCTTGCTTTAAACCACAGATACCTTCGGATATCAAAGACACCTCACGTATCAAAATTTCAATTCTCATTTCGACATACGCCCATGAGTATTCTGCGCAGAGCCACCACAAGGCAACTACAGGAAGCATAGTGTTACACTACTGTGTAGGAGCCCTCCAGATATTCTACGTTATGTTATACAGATGATAAGCCCTTAATACTTTTTCATACGTTTAAGCCTCAATTTAAAGTAAACACTATTACAAAACATTCCAGGAAAAATTATGGAATAAAGTGGTTTGAGGTTGATCTTTCAGAATAAAACAGAAAATGGCTGCCAAGGGCAGCAGTGTTTAGAATTTGTTTTACAAGACATGAATAAGGTACTCTATAACAAAATGTTTACTATCAATCAGTAAGTAACTAGCAAGAGTCCGTTAAAAAAGATTTTTTGAAAGTTTTTTTCTGTTAGACATGTATTTGCACTTGATATGGCAGAGACGAAGAAAACAATTCGTGTCGAAAGAAATTATTTATTTGAATATATCTACATATTATGAGTTTTAATCTTGTATGAGGCATGCATACTGATTTCATTAGATAAAATAAATGCATAAAAATATGTTTTTATTTTTTGGTCTAGATGCATAACTAAATCTTGTATTAAATGTTTTCACTGAATTAATGATTTAAATAAATAAAGTTTTGAATTATCCCAATTCCTCATTTTCAAATCTTCTTTACACGTTTTCCTGTTCGTAGAAAACGAAAAGTGTCCGGTCTTAAGTGAATATATTTAGAATCAGCAATACGTAATACATGCTGAAAGTGTGAAGACTATTTATTTTTCAAGAGTACTTTTTAGCAACGTTAATTATTTACTTCAAACATTTCAATAGCTCTTCAGAGAGTGTTACAAATAAAAGACTACATTACACAGTTTAGGTGTTAAAAGAAATGTAAATCATACAATATTTAGGTGAAAGTGAAGTGTGAACTCCTGGTCATTCATAACATACATAATTCGAATTCCGCTCAATAAGTAGTGTCAAAACATAATAATCATATATGCATACGGCCCAAGGATTTCCAAAGATAGAACATTACAGTGTTTTACGAATAATATTGTAACTTGTCATAAAATAGTGTAAGTAGGTCTACATAAATTATTCTGTATTTTAAAGGCACTTTCAGTATTCTGTCAAGACACGCTATAGGCATATAGTATAATACTCTTATAATACAAGTATCTTCAACGGTACGTAAAAACACTTCTCAAAGAATTTTGAAAATATTGCTCTCTATTCTGATTTCTAGAAATTTTAAGAGTTTTGTGTATGGTAAGAAAGAATAGATGCAATACAAAACGTACCTTTAGGTAATTTCCGCCTTCTACCATGCATAAAGGTGTAGTAAACATCTGATCCAACAATTCTGTTCAGTTTTATGTTTGAAGGGCTGTAAAGTTTACATGAGTAGGTTCGAGTGTGTAGAGAAGCGGGTTTCGTGGCGCTGTAATGTCCTTCTTTTCTTTCATACCTTATTTATACTATTTGCCTACTCATATCCGTTAATTTGTATCGAGAGCGTTTAAAATAAATTATTGAAAATACACTGGTAAATATTAGTACAAAATGTCAAGTAACAGTGTTACAAACTGAACACTAAACAGTAAATTGAGATCTTCCCGTAATGAGTTTTACTTTAATTATTCGTTCACATAAACGTTTATCCTGTTGGTCATTACCGAAGTTGTAAGTCTCCTTTAACGAGTTTTACTTTAATTACTAGTTTAAATAAACTTTGAACTTTTAGGGTGTTGTTGAAGACATAAATGAATTAAACGCCCTTTCAATGCCAATAAATAATGCCCATGAAATGGGAAAGATTTTTAATAACGCCTTAATGAAATGAAACTGCAATTTATGGCTGCATAAGTGGTAGTATAATGAGAAAGTAGTATGGGTACTTAATTTCACCAAGTGATAAATCTAACTAGTAGCTAGTGCTAGTTAATAAGATGTAAATTTAATGTAGTCGTAGATGTCTTGAAATTTGAATGACTAAACAAACATAAAATAAATTATAAAGTTTAACAAGTACCATGATCAACCATACAAAGATGTGAAATTGTATTCTTATTTTTTATAGACATTAAATAAGCATTAAATATTTATATAGACATTAAACATTTGTGGATAGTTATAGATGGGTAATACGAACAAGAACGAGGTGTATATTTCAGTGAATGAATTTTGTATTATGAAAGTTAGCAGATCTGTGTGAATATATGTATGAATATGAGATTGAGTGTAGAAAGATCTGATGTACGTGTGCAGAGTATAATCCTTTGCATCTTGTCTCGGCGATACGACCCTAGTAAGATTGTTTAAATTCCTCTTACTCACACGTGAGTGTAAGCTTGACTGGAATTTAGGTAGGAAAAAGGTAAAATAGCGGCTAGCGGCTAAATAAAGTGGAAGTTGGAAAAAAGTTATTCTTCATTTTTAGCTTAAAATCACACATTAAATCTGAAAGTGCATAGCAAGCACAACCTTTTTATTACACTCTGTATATTCATATACTCATATCTGACGCGAATGTCTAGCTAATAAATATATATTTAATAACAATTTATATTCCCTACCGATTTTGGAATTCCGCAACACCGTATGCAAACAATATTAATGGCTATTGAATGAAACTTTACTTAGTAATGCAAGAAACATCTCGGGGAGATCAAGTGGAAGCCTACTGAATCCTCCGAATTGCTATTGGCTGCTGAGTGATGACATCAGAGCCGAGATATGACGTCAGAGATGACTATTGCCTCACTCTGGTGGTTGAATGCAGAACTAATATATATATATCCTTGACATTAGATTGGATGGTTATGTACGAGAAGAGAAACGTAAAGCACATTACAGAGATACAGGAGGGAATTACTGTAATTGTTAAGGTTAATTGTACACTTAGTAATGTAAGGTTGTTGTGATATTCAGAATAATGTTTTTTATAATATTTTAGTCGGATGTGGGCATGTATAAACTGATATAGTAAATGAAGCTTGCAATTAAATAATCCAGATGTTCAAATCGGATCGTACCTCATTATGAGCGCTTCATTAGTTGTGATTATAACAACATGTTAGTTTAAACCATGATAATTTAACTGGATTAATTAGGTAACAACTATTAGGATTTGTTGAAATTCGGACAATATTTCAATGACAATATACACTTTTACTACTGAATTTTCAGTTTATTATTCAAACTTACATTTATTACAGAGCTTAGCTTGATGTAAGCCAAATTTGATGAGATGTCAATTTTGATGAGGACCCCTCGTTGCTGCGCCTATTGATGTAGGTCAAATTTGATGCGAGTGTAAATTTGATGAGAGTCCCAGGTAATAACACCAATTTGCTATGTGTCACTCCCACGTTGGTTACGATAATTTGCTGAAAGTCAGTTCTTTAGAATTATTCACTCACCATGTAGTTGTACGCGCCTTGTCACCAGTGGCACGTTGATATACCATGTTGTTCATCATAGTATCGGTCGCCATCTTGCCCAATGCTAGATGTATTTCCTCGTATTACTCAAAAATTATTAGATTTGAATGTCTCTGGTGTTATCACCAGAGACAAGTCTGTGTGTATGTCAGGGTTCCAAAATATATTAAGTAATAATTACAAAATTTAACATCACTCCACACTTTTTGTAAAAGGGATATTTAAAGAAAGTCAAAGCAAGTGACCACGAGATTAGTTTATTAAATGTCACACTCTCAACAATATTATAAACTCACTCACCTTGCAGTGCTTTGATAATTTTAAAAGTCTAAACAATATCCCATCCTTGATTAAATTTCAATATACTATACAACAGATCATTACTTTCCAAGGGGAACTAACACAACCTCCTTGCTTCGAGTCTGATGGTAGAAGAACGAATCTCCGTATAATACGACGGATACTGATTCAAAACAACACTCATCACTTCTCTCGTTCAAATCAGCGTCTTCACGAATAAATTTAATTTAATTCTTTCTTATAATTGTCGAAATTTATCACGTTTACTATAATTAATCAATTTAAGTATTTCTATTTTCTTTTTATTAATTTTTCAAAGCTTTTTATTTAAATTTTTAGCAACATGTGCTTTATGACGTCATAAATTTACAAGTCATTCATACCACAATTGGCTCTTCTGCGTAATTCTATTTAATGTTTTTGTAAAACACGAATTTTGGTTATATTTACTTCATTTTAATTAATCAAATCTTTTCCCGTATAAAGTTCAATAAATGTCTTCGTTATTAAATAAATCTCAATTCCGACAACATGTGATTCACTGATGTCACAGTCTGCCGATTCATTGACGTCACAGTCTGCCAATTCCCCGCGAATATTCAAATGTCGTAATTTGACCTGTTACAAGCTACACAGTTAAACAATATTGTTATTACTCAGTCTTCTACACGTAACACGGTGAGAAGGTCTGATTCAGTGCGAATGTTGGTGTAGCTTTAATTCACCTTCGTCTTATGTGCTGCATCTGAAATCTGATGGTTTTCCAGACTTGATTCCTGAAATCTGGATTCATGTTCGTCTGAAGGGATCCAAAAATAGTTGGTGACGTAGGACGAAGGAACTCTAAATGGACCTCCCGCATCGTTTTAATTTATTACCATGTGACAAATACAATTATATGACAGGGATATGCTTCAGTACGGTAATATATTCTTCATTTTACAGATTTTTGCCATGAAAGTATTCCCCCTTTTGCGAGTGAGTCACATTTACAATAAGCTATCGAAAGTGGTACAGTAATACTACTGCAACCATATTGAGTGGTACAAAGTATTTGGGAGGTTAATTATTATGGTAATAACGGAACAAACACCTCTTTCGTTTTGCGTATTGCATTTGAGGTAATAACAAAACAGCCACGACAAAAGCCCCATGCTCCATTAATTTATTATACAATTAATTGTTTCATGTGTGTTTCGAGAATATTAGACCTACTACACATACGCTGTTCCAGCCAATGGGTGAAACTCTTGAATAACATTAATCATGTGTTAAATGGCCAACAAATTAATTATGGTGCAGCAAAACATTACTTAATTGCTATAATTGCTCATTTTAATTAATAACAATTCCACCTGTGGCAGCATTAAATTACGTACATATGAAGTGTTTGTGAACGTCGAATCATCCAGGTATCACTACCACTACAAACCACCGTGACATTCGAGGAACTGTTTCATTGTCACCGGTTTAGACAATTATCAGGCTGTATCTCAAACATACAATTTTAATTTATAATCTTGCCGAAGTTGTTTTATTTTATATTCTCACAACACATACATTGTTGGGTGACTGTGTCATGACTGTAACATCTGATAGAACTGTTCCATTGTCACTGCTTTAGGTCAAATGTCACCGCTAGATCACAGTTACCTTAGTATTTCCAGAATGGTTCGTCCTGTAGTATTTGAACCCATTTTTGTTTTTTCATTCGAGTGCAAGGTAATTACGAACGAATGGATGGAACCGTTATTTGACATTGCTTCTGAGACACGCGTCGCTGTTATCACACAAATAATTTGTGACTGTTTTGTACACTCAGGACAAGAAGAGAGACAAAGAAGTTAATTGCTTTAAGAGAAGAATGATACTCAAGATGGTTAAGGTTGGAACTGTGGGCCGCCTGTTTTCGAGATCCTATGTAGAGAGTAACGGGTACTGTCTTATGCCATGACACATTGGAAGAATGGGAGCCGAGCGCTAACCAGCTTCTTCAGGTCGAAGCGGCCACAGGATAACATTCCCTAGCGTAGCAACAGCCCATAATATTAAAGGAGCCCCACGCACTTCAATAGACATCCTCAGTATTCAACTAGATATATCGACAAGCTATTTTACCCTGATGTATCGTCATTTGTGGTTAGTGATGTGCCACTCCCGGAAATATATACAGGTAGGGCTACCAAAATGTGACACATTGAGTTTTGCAGTGCCCAGTGAAAGTTGAAAAAGGAAGGTATAAATAAGTCAGAAGTGAATCCTTTTGGAGAACTTATAACAGTGAGGGTGGAATCGGTTGGACAGATGACCGCTGTCATAAAATATCAACAACGTATAGAACTGTTACATTTACTGAAACTGTTACATTGTCATGCTATCATCAGAAATTACATTTAATTGGTTGCACATGTCACTCTAGATTCTACTGAATATCGGACACGTCGAGTGGCGATATCATGATATTGCATGCAGATACAGTATACGGTATATCTGTAATTGTACAAATGTCAACGAAACATTCTGACAGTTTGGGCGCTGTACTTGTGTTACGGCACGACAGGTATCTTACCCTACGGACAATTTAGGTAAACATAAGTGGTAAACCTATATTGTTGTAATTAATAAATAAATTTAAAGAAAAAAGTACGTATATTGATTTACAACTATTAAAATCATTGTCTGATATGTATGTATTCAATATTTGATTTTGTTGCAAATACTTTTTTTTAAGAGTGAGATATAGATTGTTTAAATGTCTACACATGCCTTTGGTTAGTTACCTATAATTATAAAACAAGTAACATTTTATTTTACATATTTTATCACAGTTCAAAATCAAGTATAACGAAGACAATGATAACTAGAAGTTAATTATTCATATTAGTACAAATAATAAAACTATTTATAAAACGATAGCAACTACATGAAAATCTAGTTTCACTCAAGGATTTCAATACTGCACAAATTCTCATGTATAAAAATGATGTACATACATACTGTTGCCTGGCGTTCAACCTTGATATACGTGTCATTATCACGTGTTTTACAACAAATAAATGCATTGGATTAGGTTTTAAGCACAAGCTATGAACACTGATCCAATATGTACCTGTATATGCATAATTTAGCCAACAAAAAGAGATAAACCTAACTTTTGTTTATAGATGATACTATGGCAATGCTTTAGGTAATGCAAGACAAAAACTTGTGTCAAAACTTCTCTGTGTACGAAGGGTAGGAAATCATATAGTACAAAAACGATATTAAATACTAGAATCGTAACATAATCACAACGCACATAAGTACTTGCAACAAACAGAGATAGATAAGTTGTTACCGGATGGTGGGATTTACTTTAACATTAGTAAAACAATAGTTGATCTATCCAGTGTGTTTATTACCCTGCCATCAGTTCATTTCCAGTTTGAAGGAGGGAGTAATTTATCCCAGTGACTGTTCCTGGAATATCATCAGCATAACGAGCTTTATAAATATGGATAACGATGCTGAGCAATTAGGAAACCGGGAAACACCTGCAGAAAACTTCAAGGTGTACGTTGGCTTTCGTAATCGGCAATTGTACAATACAGCTGTGCTTGTTCAGTGACGTCAGTGGTGACGTTATAGCGGTTGAGAGTACACCTTCATCAGCTGTTCAATCCATACTCTGGGTGTGTTCAGTTCTCCGTCAGGACTATTCTGACGTACTGACCATTGACGCTGGGCTCCGTCACTCTCTTGACGTTTATTTCCCTTGATGACGTTTAACTTCTCCGAAGGCTGGTTCTGGAAGCAACAAATAAAGATTTGCACAGCACATGTACACTCTGCATCAATGGAGGCTCTCCTCATGACGCAGTTCCTCTCGTTGTTGTCCTTTATGACGTCCCATGACAACTCAGCAAACTCGTTGTAAATAAACGTTATTCCGAGGTGTATACGGAATAAACAGAGTAATACCGTCTTAAACATTATAGCAACTATCTCTTGTACTTACGCTGTTCTACGCTGTTCTTTTCATAACAAAATATTCTCTATTAATACTAATATTTTAAAGATATTAAAAGCAGTGTTATTAACAAATAACGAACACTTTTATTAATTCTGCTGCAAACCAACTTTGGCCATGACGTAACTCGAATACCTAAGATGCTATAGATGAGTACTAAAACTAGGCTCTCAACAAAGATTTACAGTAAAATAATTGATATGAGATATCTATTTATATCTCATTATTTTTATAGTTTATAGATAATAAAGTTTTCAAAAATATTACGCATAGTCTGTAATTTAGTCGTAAAAGATATAATGATATTTTATAATCTAAGACGTATTAAATATAAAGACTCGTAATTGTCTTATAATATTGAAGATAAACAATCAATAAATATGGTATTTCTGTAGTCAATGTATACATTATTATTATTAAGGTAATATTTAAAATTTGATTTAGATATAATGTATTACGTTACGAAACAGATTTTATAGATTGTTTTTGATAATTATTTATTCGGACCAAATCTGATAATTTACTGTGTTTGCTGTTATTTGTAACCGGGAATCCTTATTCCCCCTTTTATTCTAATCTAAGCTGTAACTGTGGTAAACAATGGGTATACATTTTGCTAAAAACTGTAAATATTAAAGTAGTAAACTTGTGTTTAGATGTTAGTTGAGTAATAATTGTTACGTAATTAAGTAAGATTTTAATAGTCCTTATACATCTCAGTCGGACAGATGAAAGTGAGCTTGTTCTTGTTACATAATTTACAAAAGCCATAAATTTGATGTAGAGTAATTAAAGTTGATTCGGAAGGAGAAAAGTGTTATAATGGCGTTCCTATAGATTCTAGCTTTGATGGATAACTTTCATCTCCGGTCTGAAATAATAATTATGTTGAAACAAAATAAATAACACCTTAATA